>NC_092690.1:16375340-16670340 GCF_964275005.1 Diadema setosum | reverse complement strand
AGCTGGCATTGGCTGGACACAAAAGTCCCAAATATCTTGCCATTAAAGTTGTTGCAAACTATTTATATAATATTGGATGGCCTTGAGATTAATACAAGGAAATATTGGACGAGCTATGCACAAATATTGGACGAGTCGAAGACGAGTCCAATATTTTGCTTAGAGAGTCCAATATTTCCTTGTATTAATCAAAAAGAGGACATCCAATATTATCATTATTATCCTACAGAGGATTTTAGCAAAGAATATTTTCACTTACCCTTTCTGTCTTCGAGTGCTGTATGGTCTCCTACTGTACTTGATCTTGACATGGGGTATGGTACCGGTACACTCTTCAGTGCAAGTTAATCTACTTCATTCCCTGATAAAACAGTGATCTATATGTGTCCATGGTAGTCGTCATGTTACTGTTAGGCCGAGATCTATCAATAGCTAATTAAGACCAGAATTAGATGTTCTTGTATCCGAGATCTGAGACACAATTCACGTCACATCTACCGTAGATCGTGAAAGATTTACTTCAGTAGTACTGTAGTTCTATGGCCTACTGTACTTAGTAATAACACATTATGCATGTAAATGCAAGCGGCGGCGGCCGGCTTCATGTAATTTGTATATCGCGCGCGGGCTATCTAGCAGTAGCGCTGAGCTGATCAATCGTCGCCGGCCTGCACAAAAAAAATGCAACTTGTTTTCATCAAACTTAAATTTAATTTCCTGGTATGAAAGTGATATTTTGAAAAATTGTATGCAAAACAATTTCAACTAATTGATATATGAAATTTGTTTGTATAAACACAGAATTTTAGAAGAAACGATATTTTAGTTAATTCGTGATTGACCAATCAGAGACGTTCTTACTTCATATTTCAGGTCATCTCGTATATATCTCAGCCAATCACGGTGCAGTTTATAAAAACTTTGGGGAATCCCCCTCTTGCCGTCCAATATTTTAAATATTGGTCGCCTCGGCAAAAAAAAAAATATCGGTCGAGTTCAACAAACTTTCTAAGTGGGTCGGAGGTTATGAGGTGCGTCGACAAAATAACACTTGTATTCGGGCTCCAAAAATCCTCTGTATGGATAATAATTCATCTTAAATAAGTCTTGATTATGTCTCTAATGAATCGTTAATGAGTCGCTTTACTGTAACAAGCGCTTCAGGCTGTAGTAGGCCTACATAATTATAGGGGGGTTCTGCTGTAGTTCACAACTTTAAATTGTTGGCGTGTAAAATAGATTTCAAGAGATAGGAAACACAGTCTCTAATAGTGCTGTTTCGTGAATCACTGAAATGAATAGAGAAGGTCTAAGCCCACATCGCCTTTCACTCTTGTTCTCACTGCAGATATTTCACTTGCATTGATGACGTCACATCATGCATACAGCCATTTGTCTCCCTTGCCTGTCGTCACCCGGAAGGAGTTATCACATGACGTAGGTATAGAAACTTTGGGAAGGCACCAATTTCTCACCTCTGGAATACAGATATCTGTTGATTTATCTTTCTGGACTTCTCTTACACTACCGGGAGTGTCCACCAGTGGGATAGATGGGCGAAACATATTTGACGCCTCCGCCAAAACATCGGTAGTAACACCCTTTGACGTGCAGAGCAAACATTCGACTTTGTTCCCGAATGGACTCTACCAATCACTGGTGGTGTACGAAACGTCATACTTGTACAATTCGCGGCTTTTTACCCTTTTCTACAGTGATGAAGCAAATGATAAATCTGTGAAAATACAAAACGGCTATTTCCCACTGACGTCATACAGTACACTTGAATTTTCGAGAGGAGACATGTCTGTCGAAGCTCTTCTGACTCTGACATCCATTGTCTACAGCTGGCAGTCACCATCCTTGAGCGCTGTACCACGTGACATCATGACGACACATTCCGACCACATTGGAATATCTCGGAGCTCGAGATTGTCTCCGATGGAGACGTGGCGCCACACGTCAACTATAGAGTACCTCATGTCCTCAGTACTCCAGACAATGATTCTAACCTCACAAACGGCGGCTTCTTTTTTACCTTCAGCACTTGCTGTGCCAACGTCTGAAACATCATCTGAGATATCGATATCCCTATCGAATATGATATCTCCTGCTACTCCAAGTTGGTCACTGGTTACCCATAACACAACGACAAGCGAAAATATGAATGTCACGCATTGGTCTCTATCGACTAGTGTCGTCAACGCGTCGTCAAATCTTTCCGTGACCAATTCTCACAAACAGAACCGACTCCCAAGTTCCAAAGTGATGCCTCAAGATTTTACAGATTCACCAGTGCACTCTTTCACATTGCTGCCCTCTCAGTCAGCGACCACAGGAAGGCAAAAAGTGTTTTCTCTTTCCTCAGGTTTTTCGTCATCTTTACCGCCATCGCTGACGCCGTCTACGACAAAAACAACAAATATTTTGCTTTCGTCAACGATGCCGGCACCTATGTTGTCACCCTCCTATCCACTGCCTGTGTCATCGACATGGTCTCCAACTCCAGGCATGGATTTCTCCTCTTACCACGCGGCAGCTACAGAGGGTAGGTTAATATAATCTACTGCCAGATAATCCTCTTCCGTTTCCATCATTCGTGTAAACGGGGGCACACAAAGTCATCGATGTTAGAATCGAGTTTAGTATACTCACACCATCATGTCATAGTCACACCAAACATGACCCACGGGTACAAGAAAGAAGCTTTAAGTGCACCCACACAAATTGTTGTTATCAGTTACTGGTCAATTGCTGGTTCAGATTCCAATCTGTATAGTGGCTTTAATACCTGCATATACTGGCGTCAGTAGAAGAACATAAAAGATTAAATCTTGCTCTGGTATGACTCTTTGCCTTATCAAGTTCTTATCAAATTCTTTCGGGTCATTGCACGTAACGCACAATACCAAACACAGAAAGGTACTTCTCACCGTACACTTTTCACCCAGGCACAGAGTCACCACTTCTTGTTAAAGAATGCACTGTTTTCTGCTGAATTATTGACCTTAACTAAATATAACTGGCAGACCTTTCACACAAATACCAGCAAACAAACGCACACATCCCTACACACACGACACACAAACATGCACACACACATGATTTGATATTGAATAGGCAGATTGTTAACCCTCTTCCTGATATCCCTGTGTCTTTCCAAACAGCGTCGACAGAAGACGAAAGGTCAGTTAACCCGGTCTATCCCGCAAAATCTGTCACCTATGATGAAGTTTGGGTAACACAAGGAGGGAATCTTCCCGGAACTAATTTTCCCGAAACACATCAATTCGTAACATTGACCACATTAACGCAAAATTTACAGTCGTCCAATCGTAAAGAAGAAATTCTGGACAGAATAACTCTAACGCATCTTATAGGTGGATCTACAACGTTACATCCATATATGAGTTCGCAGCCATTAACCGAGTCATATAGAACCATAGGAAGAATGATTACAGGTACTCATAGAGCAACCAACACGCCCGGCGTAACCATGATAGATTCCCATGGTACCATGTTTACCTTTGTTGAAAATATTATCAATTCTTCAAGAAGCGTGCCTTCAGAAATTATGGAAACGGCAGCTACTGCACCTAGCTCCACAGACACTAGCCATGTACACACATCTCACACTGTCGCCACTCCTCCCGGAGAAACAATCGTCAGTAGACGGAGCACATCCTTGCATACGATAAATCCTGTAACAACACGCATTGGGGGCGCTTCCACCATGTTCACCACTCCCCGTATCACGCTTGCACCATGGCCATCGAATAGCACACTTCCCACCACCCACGTTAGCGTAGCTTCCACCTCACAGGGGATCTTTACACGTAGAGATGAGCTCTTGCCCGGTAAGATATCTTGTAGAATTATGACAATAATTTGACCTAGCACGACGGGTGGGTGATAATATTTAACCAGTCTACATTCCACAAAGTTGGCTGTTTCTTGTTAAACAAACACCATACAATTTACTTTGCCGCCTTGGGGTAATAAAGAAGATGACAACAATCACATGTTTAAATTGACAATGTATTTCCTCAAACAAATTCATTGATTCGTAAATTCTTTTTACACTATATCACGTTCAGTATTTGTCATTAATGACAACATTATCCGACCTTCATTTCTATTCACATACTTTTTCTTTCTAAAGTAAATAACTGACGCGTCACTTTAAAGAGCAAGCGGTGTGACACAAGTCACCCGTGCATTTGCTTGCGGGCCTCTATTCACATCGTAAAATTAACATACGTAAAAATATACTAGAGACTCTAGTCTAGAGTGAACCACATCAACTTTTCAAGAGTTTGTCAGTTATTACAGTTATCACTGCACGCAGTTTTCAAACAAATAAAGTTAAGTTTTCTTTACAAAAATCACAGACTTCAGTTATCGTTCGTAATATATTTTATGGTATGATTAGAAATTAGCCTGCCATAAAATCAGTGTTTGACGGTCGAGATCGCAACACTTTAAACGTTTTGATACAAGATTTTCTTTCTCATTTTTAAATCAATTAGCATCGGAAGTTTGTGAGGCTGAGATTTTGGCGGGCTTACAGTGGGACCAAACTGAGGTCGGTTTGTCGGCGGAAATCGTGTGCCCTAATAACCCATACGGTAAGTTTATTATTACGCAGTTACCTAATAACAAGCACATGTGTGTGTTATGATACATGTATATATATATATATATATATATATATATATATATATATATATGTAATTACATATATACATATGAAGACAATACTTTGCATTTATTTTCATTGTGTACATAATGTACTTTTGATTTATTTTGTGCCGAATAAAATTGAATTGAATTGAATTGAATTATGCATTACGTATTTTGCGTTTATCTGAATTCATGTAAACGTCATTGCTTTAGGCTAGATAATTACTCTGTCGAATTAGCTGTAAACTGCCTTTCAGTTGATACTTAACATTCGTAAGGGTGCATTTGTACCTGGTTGCCTTTGTAATCTAGCTTTCGGACAGATTGTGAATGATCCATTTCTGCTGCTCTGTATGAACACATTGTTTTTGCTTTTTATGTTACAGAGACGATACAGCGGATGTGTAAGTCAAACAGTTTATGGGGGAATCCCGATTCAACGGCATGTGTGATACCACCAATAGGACAACAACTAGATGATGTAAGCACAACTCGTTTATTAAATTGTCAAAATGAATGATCCCTTGGTCTTATGTTTTAAATCTATAGTATTCTTTTTATAACTAGTACTCGGAATTTCTTTAGTATTCTTTGCTGATAAATGGATACGTGAAATTCATCATGATGAATGAATGTATTACATGTTTGTTTGTTGTTTGTTGTTGTGTTGTTGTTTTTTTCTTGTTCGTCTTCTAAAGAAGATTTGGACAAGGTGCGCCATAACATTTCGCGTAACATATATAACCATGTATACTTATCACCGCAGTAGATGTTTTTCATTTCGCATTTCTGGCAGCTTATTTCTGTGTCCTTTCAACCACTGATTCTGTCACGTGATCTACCTCGACTGGCTTATCGTTTGTCACGCTCCGCTGAAAGCGACTTCCTCTCAGATGACGTCATAAACAGCGACGATCTGTTGGCTTCATACACGGAAGCGCTGAAGATACTCTCCGAGCTCCCTGCCCGTGTTGAGGAGTGCGATGTAGGCTCCCAACAAGCCTACGGAAATGTAAGACCGATGTCAGGCCCGTAGCCAGGATTTTTCAAGGGGGGGTGCGGTCACTAAAAAAACGGACCTTCGGTACCAATACCAATGATGACACACACACACACACACACACACACAATTATATATATATATATATATATATATATATATACACATATATATATTCTTTGGACGACCGAACTACAAAAGTTGTATAAGAATTTGCGCGCGAAGCGCGCCGCAAATTGTGAATTTTGACTGTTTTAATGACGTTTTAAAGTCTCGAGGAAATTTGTATTTTTGTCTGTTGCATGCAATGGCGTTACGGTATTTCATCTAGGAAATAGTAAAAACTCATTTTGCCAGGAAGTTGCAAAGTTTAATTGTGTTCGAGACTCTGCGCGCGTAGCGCGCCGCAAAATTGAGAATAGTGATTTTCCTGGTGTTGTTTTAACTTTTATTTTTTCTATTGTATACCCGCGTTAGCAGGCCTGAAGCCAGGATTTTTAAAGGAAGGGGGGATTGCGTTAATTAACAAAACGGTCCTTTGATACTGTCCCGGGAGGGGTAGCGACAATTAAAAGGTGGACACCATGCTCATACATGGACTTTCAAAATGGCCCCTAAACGAGTAATGATCATATGATTTTTTCGGGCCTTAAAAACAAGTATTCCTTAAATGTTTCCTGCACCCTAAAGAAGTACTTCATCATGATTGAACAATATACCATTTTCCCAAATTTCGGCCTTTTTGATACCCTTTGATTATATACGCTCGTACATCACACTTTCCATCTAATCCGTGAGAAAAAACGACCCCTATTACGCGTTTTCTTTAGCGAGTATGGTCACGGTGTCCACCATTCAGTTGGAGTTTTCCATCCCATTGGATGCTGTTTGGAAGATGAAACATTCACTTTACTATACAGTATATCAGCCGTTGGTATGCGAGTTTGTCAAAAACGAAAATAAATAAGAAAATTTTTACAAACAAAATGAATTGTAAATGTGAACCATTTATATTTTGCCTCCTTGTGGTAGGACATTTCCAGCATTTCCGAACTTTCAAATAATCATTTTAGATTTAATAATATTAAAGATAGTAGATCCGATTCGCATACATCTCCAATATCAGTCAAATGTCATAATTATTAACCATCATGCTAAGAAGGTTTTCTTTGTGAAATTTGGAGGTCAGTAAAATTCAAAAATTAAACATCCGTTAGCCATTGGAAGAAGTTGAGTGCAAATTCAGACCTCAGGCTTAGTGCTCAGATGTTTTCCTATTTGATTTGATCTGTCTTACTGTACACACTAAGATACATACTGGAATGGTTATTTCTTATTTATTAAATTATAGTAGCATGTTTGGTTACTAGCTGTCTCTAGGCATTTTCGAATTTGGGCTGCAAAGAGATCCACTACCTTTAAGTTAGAAGAGAGATAAGTAAATAATGATAAAATAAACAAACAAAAAAGAATGAGTTTCTTTTGTAATACTATCTGACAAACTTTTTACTTTACCATTTTACTTCATAGCTCAGCACTTTCCATTCTCTCTCATACCCTCTTACCCATTACATTTAAATGAAATACAACTAAAATGAGTTTGCGTGCCTGCATAATACTCTTTGGAAATTATAAGTGAAAATGTTCTTAGGTTTTGGCTCACTTTTAAATGAGAACCAATAGAACTGTCACAACATGAGAAAATGTATAAGTAATAATCAACACTACATTTCCGAATTTGGCCTGCAAAGAAATCCGCTACCTGTAAGTTAGAAAAGAGATTAGTAAATAATGATAAATGATAAAATAAATAACAAAAAAGAATGAGTTTCTACCGCCGTATCCAGAGCAGAGCCTGAAACGGTGCAGGCTCAAGAAATCGTTTGTACTAATACGTCTTGAAGTACTGTGTGATACTGTTGACTCAGACTTCTACAAAGCTGTAAGTGAGAATTTTAACCCAATCCGGCTCATTACCTGTGTTTTTTATGAAAAATATGAATAAAGAATGTAAATTAAATAACGACGCGTCACAATGCAGTCTAACGCTCTCACAATGTTATCATACATAGGGTTTTTCCCTGACTGTTTTTACTCCGGAGCTCTTGCAATATTCAGGCTTTTGTGATACTATCTGACAAACTTTTTACTTTACCATTTTACTTCATAGCTCAGCATTCTCTCTCATACCCTCTTACCCATTACATTGAAATGAAATACAACTAAATTGAGTTTGCGTGCCTGCATAATACTCTTTGGAAATTATAAGTGAGAATGTTCTTAGGTTTTGGCTCACTTCAAAATGAGAACCAATCGAACTGTCACAACATGAGAAAATGTATAACTAATAATCAACAATATATTGAGACAGGCAAGCAATCATCCAAGATAGAAAATGATGATTACATAACAGGAGTTAGAGGGGAGCATTTGCCGGCCCTTTGAATGTGCACTTGTGCAGTGTGATCTTCGCTTAGTCTTTTTCTAGTCTTTAAGCATTGTTTGAAGTTCCAGTCTTCTGGGATGCTTTCTGGCGAACAATTTCACCACCCTCTCGTTATCAACGTCAAAGTTGTAATGGATAATCAATGTCATCCACGAATCGCACGTACTCGGGCGGCCAGTGGAAAAAAAAAAAAAAAAAAAAAAAAAACACCGGTCACACGCGCCAAGGGCCATGGCATGCAGTGCCAATATAATAATAGCTCGCACAAATTGATACATAACATTTGTGTTTGTGTGCATGGGGACGATCCGATGGTTCATACAACAAAAGGGTTTCGTACAATTATTTTTAACATTGTTAAACGTACTCTTCCACATTTACGTAGCATATAATGTGTCTTTATATTTATTTGGATTGTTATCTTGAGAATTGCTAAAAACCGTTATTATGAAAAAGTGGACCTTTCAGAATTTGGGGGGGGGGGGGGGTGCGTACGCACCCGACGCACCCCCCCCCCCCCCCCCCCTGGCTACGGGCCTGGATGTGTATATTATGTTTACTCTCATTTGATATGCTCTGAGCATTGACTCGTATAGAGCGATAGAAGGATAGCTTGATTATCTGCTGCTCCTTTGACTTATGAAATCAAAGTTATTTTAAAATGTTAGAATGGTAGAAAATTCCTATCATTGGTGAAAATACTAATTTCAGTGATTGAATAAGTTCCACCAAGATCGGATTTCTCTGAGTCCTCTCCTTTCATTTGCCATCACGGATTGATCGTTAGACACGCATGTCATATTCATAAAACAATTGGATTCGATCAGTGGCGTGTGCCCCGGGCGCCACTCCTTGGGGGCGCAAAAAGAAAGAAAGAAAAAAAAAAACACGAAAAAAAAAATCGCCCGGACGAGGGGGGTGGGGGGGGGGGGGTGGGGGGGGGAATGGGGGGGGGATGGGGGGGGGGCAGAAAACCAAATCAAACAAGATAAGAACAGAACATGATGATGACGTGGATAAAATGACAATGTTTATTGTGTTCACACATGTCATTTGAATTTAGCAGGCAAAATGTTACACGGAGCAGCGGCTGCAATTTCTTTCGTTCTGAAGCGATCGTCGATTGGATCAAAAGAGGGCGCCAACGGTTTCGAACATGGGGGGGGGGCGCAGAAAAACCAAATCAAACAAGATAAGAACAAAACATGATGACGCGGACAAAATGACAATGTTTATTGCTGGCGTTGTTCACACATGTCATTCTATATTTAGAAAGCAAAATCATATCAACCATATTATATTGAAGAGAATCCCGTACTTCCTACATACGAACATGTTCAGAAAGTGCTCACACTGATTTGTAAGTTTTAGCAAGTTTTTTAGATTCAATATTATTGTCGCGTGATCTGTTATTTCATATACAGGGCAATCCATCATATAACAGTATGCCAGCATTGTATGATTTACCAATACAACGAAATATGAGATAAGTGCAATGTTTCCTACACAGGAATATACAAATTTCGGCTCACTCGCTCGTACTAATTCATGTAATTTAGAGTATTTTTTCAAGTCCTCAGTTTGTTGGTATAAATCGTTATCTATAAGGCCGCCACTATATCTTGATTAGAATTGTAAGATTTGATAACCAAAAAATGACAAGAATTCCATGTTTTGTAAGCTGAAATACAAACATTTTCGGCTCGCTCGCTACCGGCTCGCTCGCCAAAATTTATCAAAATTTATTACATTAAATCACCCTCAAAAAGACCCTTTTAAGTGCTTGAAAAAGCATATCATGTGGACCTTTTTTTAAGTCCCTACCGGGATGGGGTTGGGGTTGAACACTTTTTCAGAAATTAGGGGCGCAGTTTTCGCGCTTGCCCCGGGCGCCGTTTCCCTAGATACGCCACTGGATTCGATACTAAATGATGTATGGAAATACAACATAAATCATCAATTAGTTGAAAGATCATTTCTTGAATTGAAAAGAAAAATCTATTTTATTGCAGTTATTCTTGCAGACTGTGAATGCTCTTCTCCGTCAAGCAAATGTGGCAAGATGGACTCACTTACAACAGGTACGTAACATGATTGTGATTATAATGAGGATTATACAACATTTTAATCACACAGGAACTAATAAGTCAAGCAAGCTATAACTGTCATGTGGATCTTATAGGACAAATACACGGTAGATTTCTGTTTGTATTATGTGAATTCCAGTTTTTTAATTAACGCAGGCTAAGAGCCTGACTAAATGGTGACTTAATCCAGATCTGAATGTAGCACACAGATTAACACAATGAAGTATCATTTTTTTTTTCATGCAATACCACCCCCCTCCAAAACAACAACAACAACAACAACAATTAAATAAATGAAATACAATAAAATAGGATCGCTTATATATTTTGAACTGTCCATTATGTTGGCCAAACATCTGTTGGCAACAGCTCAGAGGAATTATTTACAAATGTATCTAAAAGCGCCTGGACATTTATTTTGCACTTGATTTACGATATCATAATTATTGTGTTGAACTTCATTGAAATTCCTGTTATATATAGGCTGGAGAGGAGGCAGTGAAATTGATCGAGGCGGTAGAGAACTTTGCAGCCAGGACTTCGGGCAGCCAGTGCACGCTGAGTCTGAACCCAGGACAAGCATCAGCGACATTCGAAGGAATCTTCGAAAACATTCGTAAATATTTTTTCATTAACCCTGTCATCTGATTTCCCAACGATCATCACAAAATTGGCAATCATGATTGTACTGTATTCATATTTCTTCTTCTGATGTGTACTCCTGAGTTTACAGTATTGTTCGAAGCGTCCCAATAATGACATATTGCATGTATTGTGTATAAGATGTTTATCATTCTCATGGACCGCGTTACGACAGAAATATTTGGGGCTTGTGTACTTCTTGCGTACAAAAATGACAGGGTCAATGATCTTGGTGTGTCCTAATAAAACTAAGTCAAACTGAATCTCTTAGAAAGATTGAAAGTCGAGATGCGCTTTTTCCTTTGTGAAACAAATTCAGAATAAAGGATGCACGCACGATTGTTGAATAAATTTCTGACTGCTGTTATTGATATAATGACTGCATTCGACCATTGATTCTAAGCATACCCACAAACCGAACACCATAATGTTGTAATATAAGTTACAAATTTACATAAAAGGTCTTTTTTTTATTCAAATCATTTATTACAGTGACTGCCTCCCTGCCTTTTGTTCGTTTGTTTGTTTGTTTGTTTGTTTGTTTATGTGTTTGTTTTCATTCACGTAAACAAAACAAATTTTAGCTGTAATCTCGGCAAGTGTGATCGAACAGTTTCTCGTTTGAAAACTTCAACCTTCTTTAAACTGGATTTGTGGATTAAAAAATGGATCTGTTTACATCAACTTCCTCGTTCGATTGAAAGTGTTAAGAAACTGCACTTCATGTATCACTATAAAAAAATGACATCTTCGAGGTAACGCTTGAAATACTTTGAAAAAAAAAAGTTAAATCAAAATGTATCCATTTTAATATCTCTGGATGACAGTTAACCTTCTCTCAGTTTTCAGAAAAGTGCAGTTCAACACCCAACAGTTCACTGGGAAGGTCTTTCTCGGGAGAGCTGCCAACATAACCTTTGAACCAGATTTCTTCGTGGAGAATGGACTCACCAATACTACGGGTATATTATGATGCTCTATTGTCTATACCGTGATAATTGATCCATGCAACCCTGCAACAGCCTACGGCATGTCGCACATACAACATCGAATTTCATAAGACTTTGCAATTGCTGTGAAAATATGTGATGAGATATATGACACCGAAATAAAAGAGATGAAAAATGAAAAGACAGGGCAAACTTAAAAGTCATGCATCATAATTATTTCTTGGAAATCCTCGAACTCATGTTCCGCTGAAGAATGTGAAAGAACGAGAGAATCGGAGTGTAGAGTAAGCAAACTTAGAAATCTCCCGTACCGTCTATAATATCTCATATTCGATGTAATGTCCGTTTCATTTTCATACTGCATTTCATTGTTCATGTCATTTCTCGTCCAGTGACGCTGGTCATTGTATTCTATGCCACCATTGCGGAGCTGGTGAAAAGCTTGGAAACAGCCGATACAGACAGGTAATGATAGTATCCAGTACAGTCAGATACTATGAGATGATAAACCCGTTTTACTGCTGATACAGTAAAACATCCAAACGTAAAAGCGCACTGTGTAAATGGAGTACTAATTTCAGGAGTAAACCACTTTTCATACATAGTGTCACTTACAAGACTGGTCTTAGTGTCATAACGCACTAAAACAAACTAGCAACAAAGAAACTCAATGGTACATTTCTATTTGTTTGACAACTAAACTCATTTGTGCGTATTTCATCATGTTGATATTGAAAGTATAGTGCTTTTAATTCCGGAAACCTATTGAAGCTCTTTCAGCCAAAATTTGGGCACATTTGGACTATTGTGATATTTACTGTCAGTTCTGCGCAAAAATTAGCACGACGTGCGAAATTTGTGACGTAAAAGATGTATTCTAACTATTTTGTTTTCTCCCCAGAATATCAAATGCAGGGATAGAAGTTGTGACTACGTCTATAATCCAACAAAGAGCACGTACCCAAGGAAACGAATACCAGACTCCGTTTTGTCTAACTTTCCAAGCAAAGGTACCGATGAAATTAAAGGAATATACGTGTACCAGCGTTGCATTATAAAAGACAAAGCTGACGTATACGCATCACAGTTGAAAATGATAATACATTGTTGTATTGATAATGTATTTTACAACGCATTTTCCATGTTCAAATGCTGTTCAAATGTTCTTTGCAATGAAATTGTCAATGGAAAAATTAGTTTAGAGATTCTTTTGTAGAAATTAAGGGCTTGCTGGTAGGGAAGAATTTGGGGTAGTTGATTCCTCAGTTTGGGCACAGCAGGTATAAAAGCATTATCACCAAGATTGATCAACATTTTGGAAGTGGGATGGTTCAGCGTCATACCTTGTGAGGGGGTACCGGGATGGTTGACTGATAGTTACATGAGTCCAGATAAGTAAGGAGCGACACCCGGGGCCCGTTTCATAAAAACTTGTCATCAGTGACAGCTGCCACATTTCTATGACAAATTTGCTCTCAGCCAATCAGATGCAAGGATCTCAGTAGCTTATAACAACTTGTCACTGATGACGAGTTTTATAAAACAGGCCCCAGATGGATGCATTTGAAAGTAGTGGAATTCGGATAAAGTAAATATATCTTACACATTTTTTTTTTCTTCAAAAAATCAACTATTATGAACGAGAACGGGGTTAAAAGGTATACCTTTCAGGAAATGTCTCCCCTTTTCTATCTTTTATCGTTCTTATTCGGTAAACACAATAAGGCAACATTTCCTATTAAACTACATAGTTTGATGCTTAAGTATATAATATGATTTACCTCTCAACAGGAATACTTGATTAACATTTAGCATTATCAAATGAATTAGGTAAAAGGGTGAGAATAACAAACAGTTAAGTTTGATTTAGCGTAATAAAGGAGAGTATAAAGGGCAGTTTGAATAATTCATATCATATCACACACTGCGCCATCCCATCTCTATTCCACAGGAACAAACGAACTCCAGTCGCAAATGTGCTTACATAGGAAGGGCCGACAGGTAATATGTATACATTTTTTAATTTCTATCACAATGCACAACACATATTATACATTAACAATTATTCTTTGAACGCATACCTATTTTTTCTGTTTAGACATATTCATATAAACATCAAATTTAAGAGACAAGAGATATTTTATGGATATAACTTCAGATTTTGTACTTAGGACATAAGAAACATCTCCCTAAAAAAAAAGAAAGAATGTACACCAAGGTATAAAATAGTACTTCAGATTACAACGATTTTCAAGGAACCAGTCGGAGTCATAAAAGCGCCTATAATGAAATCCAAATTGATCAAATCTGCCATCTCTTTCGACAACATTTTTATAGAATTTGATATCAGTGCCATACATTTCCAGTGTTATAGTTCCAAAATGGTGAAATGAACGAAAAAGATAAATAGCAAAGATTTGATATTGAACAGCATTTATGATAGTGCCGTTTGTCTGTAAAGAATAGATTCAAATAAATTGACGTTGAATGAAGAGTTGATAATTCCGATCAATAGAAATAAGCATATGACACAGTATGGTTGTAAGAAGTAACTAGCTAAAGGAAGAACAAAGAAACAAACTGGACAAATTCGCATCTTACTGTTCGTCATCTCTAGAATGCCATATGAAGTTACATCTGTCTATATTACCCAATACCTATCCAACCGGCCTAACTGCCCCTCCCCCCCCCCCCCCCACACACACACACTTCTATTCACCGTCTGCATTTTCAACTATATTTTTTGCTATTATAGCGGTGAATCTCAGTTTTTCTATGACGGGTGCTGGCTGGATCGGTCGGACACGGAATCAGCGACATGCTGCTGCGTCCACATGTCAGCGTTTGCACTGCTGGAACTCGAAGAGGTGAGGCCATACAGAGAACATCTTAGATGGTGGTACAAAGATGTTCATTCTCAAAATTGATGGTGAAGTGGATCATAATAGAATGATTGGCAAAGAGCAATCACGTCCAGTTCAGTTTCAGTTCAGTTCAATTATTGATATATATTTCCATCATTGCAACAACAACAACAACACAAAACATACAGTACAGGCCCGTAGCCAGGGGGGGGGGGGGTGCGTCGGGTGCGTACGCACCCCCCCCCCCCCAAATTCTGAAAGGTCCACTTTTTCATAATAACGGTTTTTAGCAATTCTCAAGATAACAATCCAAATAAATATAAAGACACATTATATGCTACGTAAATGTGGAAGAGTACGTTTAACAATGTTAAAAATAATTGTACGAAACCCTTTTGTTGTATGAACCATCGGATCGTCCCCATGCACACAAACACAAATGTTATGTATCAATTTGTGCGAGCTATTATTATATTGGCACTGCATGCCATGGCCCTTGGCGCGTGTGACCGGTGTTTTTTTTTTTTTTTTTTTTTTTTTCCCCACTGGCCGCCCGAGTACGTGCGATTCGTGGATGACATTGATTATCCATTACAACTTTGACGTTGATAACGAGAGGGTGGTGAAATTGTTCGCCAGAAAGCATCCCAGAAGACTGGAACTTCAAACAATGCTTAAAGACTAGAAAAAGACTAAGCGAAGATCACACTGCACAAGTGCACATTCAAAGGGCCGGCAAATGCTCCCCTCTAACTCCTGTTATGTAATCATCATTTTCTATCTTGGATGATTGCTTGCCTGTCTCAATATATTGTTGATTATTAGTTATACATTTTCTCATGTTGTGACAGTTCGATTGGTTCTCATTTTGAAGTGAGCCAAAACCTAAGAACATTCTCACTTATAATTTCCAAAGAGTATTATGCAGGCACGCAAACTCAATTTAGTTGTATTTCATTTCAATGTAATGGGTAAGAGGGTATGAGAGAGAATGCTGAGCTATGAAGTAAAATGGTAAAGTAAAAAGTTTGTCAGATAGTATTACAAAAGCCTGAATATTGCAAGAGCTTCGGAGTAAAAACAGTCAGGGAAAAACCCTATGTATGATAACATTGTGAGAGCGTTAGACTGCATTGTGACGCGTCGTTATTTAATTTACATTCTTTATTCATATTTTTCATAAAAAACACAGGTAATGAGCCGGATTGGGTTAAAATTCTCACTTACAGCTTTGTAGAAGTCTGAGTCAACAGTATCACACAGTACTTCAAGACGTATTAGTACAAACGATTTCTTGAGCCTGCACCGTTTCAGGCTCTGCTCTGGATACGGCGGTAGAAACTCATTCTTTTTTGTTATTTATTTTATCATTTATCATTATTTACTAATCTCTTTTCTAACTTACAGGTAGCGGATTTCTTTGCAGGCCAAATTCGGAAATGTAGTGTTGATTATTACTTATACATTTTCTCATGTTGTGACAGTTCTATTGGTTCTCATTTTAAAGTGAGCCAAAACCTAAGAACATTTTCACTTATAATTTCCAAAGAGTATTATGCAGGCACGCAAACTCATTTTAGTTGTATTTCATTTAAATGTAATGGGTAAGAGGGTATGAGAGAGAATGGAAAGTGCTGAGCTATGAAGTAAAATGGTAAAGTAAAAAGTTTGTCAGATAGTATTACAAAAGAAACTCATTCTTTTTTGTTTGTTTATTTTATCATTATTTACTTATCTCTCTTCTAACTTAAAGGTAGTGGATCTCTTTGCAGCCCAAATTCGAAAATGCCTAGAGACAGCTAGTAACCAAACATGCTACTATAATTTAATAAATAAGAAATAACCATTCCAGTATGTATCTTAGTGTGCACAGTAAGACAGATCAAATCAAATAGGAAAACATCTGAGCACTAAGCCTGAGGTCTGAATTTGCACTCAACTTCTTCCAATGGCTAACGGATGTTTAATTTTTGAATTTTACTGACCTCCAAATTTCACAAAGAAAACCTTCTTAGCATGATGGATAATAATTATGACATTTGACTGATATTGGAGATGTATGCGAATCGGATCTACTATCTTTAATATTATTAAATCTAAAATGATTATTTGAAAGTTCGGAAATGCTGGAAATATCCTACCACAAGGAGGCAAAATATAAATGGTTCACATTTACAATTCATTTTGTTTGTAAAAATTTTCTTATTTATTTTCGTTTTTGACAAACTCGCATACCAACGGCTGATATACTGTATAGTAAAGTGAATGTTTCATCTTCCAAACAGCATCCAATGGGATGGAAAACTCCAACTGAATGGTGGACACCGTGACCATACTCGCTAAAGAAAACGCGTAATAGGGGTCGTTTTTTCTCACGGATTAGATGGAAAGTGTGATGTACGAGCGTATATAATCAAAGGGTATCAAAAAGGCCGAAATTTGGGAAAATGGTATATTGTTCAATCATGATGAAGTACTTCTTTAGGGTGCAGGAAACATTTAAGGAATACTTGTTTTTAAGGCCCGAAAAAATCATATGATCATTACTCGTTTAGGGGCCATTTTGAAAGTCCATGTATGAGCATGGTGTCCACCTTTTAATTGTCGCTACCCCTCCCGGGACAGTATCAAAGGACCGTTTTGTTAATTAACGCAATCCCCCCTTCCTTTAAAAATCCTGGCTTCAGGCCTGCTAACGCGGGTATACAATAGAAAAAATAAAAGTTAAAACAACACCAGGAAAATCACTATTCTCAATTTTGCGGCGCGCTACGCGCGCAGAGTCTCGAACACAATTAAACTTTGCAACTTCCTGGCAAAATGAGTTTTTACTATTTCCTAGATGAAATACCGTAACGCCATTGCATGCAACAGACAAAAATACAAATTTCCTCGAGACTTTAAAACGTCATTAAAACAGTCAAAATTCACAATTTGCGGCGCGCTTCGCGCGCAAATTCTTATACAACTTTTGTAGTTCGGTCGTCCAAAGAATATATATATGTGTATATATATATATATATATATATATATATATATATATATACAATTGTGTGTGTGTGTGTGTGTGTGTGTGTCATCATTGGTATTGGTACCGAAGGTCCGTTTTTTTAGTGACCGCACCCCCCCCCCCCCTTGAAAAATCCTGGCTACGGGCCTGCAGTACACGACTATTTCTTCATCATCTTTACGTCTTTTATCACGTTACAAATCGGGTAGATGATTCTTACTAACAACCTGTGTAAACGTGCACTATTTTTATGCTATCTACTCGCTTTTTTGTCTCTCAATAGCGTGATATATGTCACGATAAATGATCAATGGGGATGTGTCACGACATCCCACGGGCACGACATGTGGCAATGGAGTGACCATAGGTGATTCCGAGAATGAAACGATAATCTATCAGTTATAGGGTACAAACTGTGATGTCTTAAATTTTTTTATCCGTCAGATGACAACGAACGGAAACACCTCATTGATTCCAACGATCTTAATCTCTGTGGCTTGTTTCATCCTAACCACCGATGTCTTCTTGCACTTCGCATTCAGGTTTGTACCAAACTCTCAAAGGTACGTTATTTACCCGTGAAGAATTTGCATTGCTCTACTATATTTCTTGATCACGTAATGCATAAAATTGAAGTGTACTGTAACCCTGTCAAATATTGAGCCTTTGTTAAATTTAGTCACTAATCTAAGATATGACAATTTCCACAGCCTGATACGATCCAACCGTAGTATGTGTACCCATGATTTTTTTTTTTTTTTTTTTTTTTTTTTTTTTTTTTTTTAAATAACGGCTACTACTAATACCGATGTGTTGGCTCAGTGAGTAGAGCGGCTGCCCTCACAATCGGGAGGTCGTGGGTTCAAACCCCGGCCGCGTCATACCAAAAGACGTTAAAAGATGGGAGTTGCTGCTACCTTGTTTGCCGTTCAACAGTTGAAAAGGTTAGAGCAACGTCGATCTCTCGCTGCTCAGTGGCTGCCGGGCCCACGATCAATTGGGCAAAGAGAATTTCCATTCTTGGACAATAAAATTTGGAGTTTATATCCAAAACAATTATTATTATTATCATTATTATTATTTATACACTAAATCATCGCTGCTTTAATGATTTACGTCGATGAAAGGCAATTTGTCAATCAAGCTCCAACGACATTCCCATTTCATGACAAATTGGACACATATTTTTTGAAGCAGCTAGCCCTCCTTCTCAAACTCTTACTCAGTCATGCCAATGCTCATTTACTTTTAGTCTTTTCAGTCGATTGCATCACTCATACTTAATTCGATGAATTAATTGTACTCAATTCCTCGGCACAAAGTTATGTATCATGTATGTATTCGCATGATGTTGATGTTTTTGGACTAATCTTGTTTATTATTAGATGCTGAATAAGAGTTCTTACCATGCTTACCGACAACTATTCATCATTATTGTTACCTTCATTTATAAACGCGTGTTATTTTTATTTTAATTACAAATCTCTCTTTTCAGATATATTGAGGTTGGTGTAGTTTGTTCACACGTATCACAAGACGTAGCAAGTATCATGGCTTTCATCGCAACCATACTGGCATCCAATAATTTCTATTCTGGGGTAAGCGCCTTGGAAATCAAGTGTCAAATAAAAATCAGTCGTGCCTCCCGCTTTCGGACACAGCTCAAGGGTCAAACTTTCGACTTGCTTTCGTTTTTTCTTTACTTGTAAATCTAGGTAGTCTTTTGTATTCCATTTTGCTTCTTTTATACATTATGATATACGTTTCCTTGTTCATTTTCTGTCTATGTGATGGAATGTAGATAACTACTTCTTCATTCTTCCTTTCATCAATTTGCTAATTCGGTCTTTCTCTTTGATCTACATCTTTTATATCGACTTATCTTGTCTCAAGTTATTGTGTTGTTACTGCTGTTTATCTAAAGACGTGTCTTTTTTTCTTCCTGAAGGTCCCATGTACAGTGATTAGCGGAGTGGCATACTACACCATTGTGACGCAATTTATGAAGTCCTTGGAGGGGGTCTGCTATCTTTGTATCAAGGGCTCGAGCCGGGGCGGCCACATGGCAGTACGCTACTGGCTGTGGCAATTACTCGGATGGTGTAAGTGTAACAAACTTATCCATGTATTCCCACAAAATGTTCCCGGAAAATATTCTACGAAGTCGTTGGTTTTGTGTTTGTTTTTCGTTTGGTTTTGAAGGGCTCATTCTTGAATGGCTCATGACCGTGTGAAATGCAATCGAAATGTTGAAATTCTTTGTTTTTTAATATCGCTAAGAAATCTTAATTCCTGTAACATTAACCCAGGATGTGTTACAACCCGACAAAGAAAAGTGATGTGAGGTAAGATTGTCTGATAATGTGAGCATGCATAGTCTCGAAATAGTTTGGCAGTGTATATGGCAAGCTTAACGGCAAATTATTTTTGGCACTGAGTTTAGATCATATACCTCTATATGAATTTCTTGAATGGCTCATGACCATGTGAAATGCAATCGAAATGTTGAGTGCACTCATTAAGTTAACAACTTTTAATTCTACCAAGTAATGGTATACACTATACATGTACGAAATCGATCAAGACTTGATAAAAAGGATAGTAATTTTCACACACACACACACATATGTATATTATACAGTTTATATGTTAGGGGCCCGACTTCCTTTCAATGAGGAGGGGGTGAGTTCTGCGGGCCGATAGTGGAACAGACCCCTTCCTCCATCCCCTTTTTTTCTGGCAGATTCTTTGGGTTTTGTTGTGTGTGGGTTTTTTTTTTCCTTTGGGTTTTGTTTCTGTTTTTGTTGTTTGTTTGCGTGTGTTTTTTTTTTTTCGTCTTTTTTTCGAAGAGCCAGAAGCGTGGGGGCTGCAGCAGGTTACATTAATCAACATAATTATACAACGTGGTTTTACCTTGTCTTCTTTACAGTGTTTCCTTTGCTTCCATGTGGGGTAACTTTGGCAGTTCGTCGCACTGATTTTGGTACAAACGACAGGTACAGACATTCTCCAAAAGTAAAACGTAATCGAAGATAGAATTAGTGAATATAAGCATATTTTTCGTAATAGTCACTTTCTATGACAGGCAAGAGGCCAAACAGTAAATAACCGTGTCAACAAGTGGTTGGGAACACTGGTAACGTTCAATATTGTTCTTTCACTGCAGTAGGTGATGAGGAAAAGCATCCACGAATGTTTCGTAATATATCGTAAATATTCTGCTGTAGAGTCAGTACCAATTGTTTTGTTCTTTATCAATCAATATTAGATGAGATCTTTCATCTCAAATGAATATTTCCTCAAATTATATGAAACATAGGGCCTTAAGAGACAGATAAAAACGATATAAAAAAAAGATAATTGTGAGGCTGCTTTTCAAAGACTACATTATAATCTTTATCACAAAATATTTGATTTTATATTGCCTACTTTTCCTGCAATAGTGACTGCTGGCTACAACACGATGCAGAGATATCAGCAATGTGTGCATCGGCCATATTGATTGTGGTACGTGTAAAATGCATTGAACATGTCTAAATCTGTAAAAACATAAAATTCGCATTACACTGTACATTTTGCATCAATATCATGTGACATCAGTGGTGGTCGTGGAGTGATCGCGGCGACGTCTCCAGTTTCCTGGAGACTAGCCTACCGGGGAGTCGCGAGAGAACCGAACATGTTCGATTTTTTCGGAGACTTTATCCAGTCTCCAGCTGGTCTGGCATACCTCTCCTCGACGTCTCCTTAGACGCAGTCAAGTTGCAGAAGCTAATTTTGTCCACGAGGTCTCTGAGACGTCGCCGCTACGACGCAGAGACCTATTGGCGACCTATACCGGAGACGTCGTGGAGACGTCTCCGCGACTTCCAGGCGAATAAGTTGTCACCTCATTTGGACACCTTTTCGACATCGCCCCGGAGTCTCCATCTTAATGAGAGGCTATGAGAGCACTAGTCACTTGTGTATAGGCCTTAGGAGTCGCAAGAGTCGCGGCAGCCGCGGCGAAATCTTCTCCAGTGAGATATGCCCCTTAATAGTCAGTTTGTAGTAAAGAGAAATAAGATACAAAATATAATATTTGCGGAGGATGCATTGTCAATGCTATAACTACTTCAGCGCCCCATTTCATAAAAAGCTGATAATTATGATAGCAACTCTTGTCGGAATGGCAATGATCATGGTAATGACAAGAATCAAGCTTCTTGATTGGCTGTTGCTATGGGAAGTTATCATTCCAGCAAGAGTTGCTATCCTCTAACATCGTTTACGAAATTGGGCCCAGATGTTAATGTACTGATTTGAATACTGCAATGCTACATAAACAAACTGACTGAAGTATAACTTTGATTTCATAATTCTAGTTTTCGTTCAGTTTGAAGTTGATACCACACTAGCTATTCGTTACCTTTTTCTCTCTTCTTCCGGTAGGTCAATGTTTGTATTTTCATCGGTTTGCTTCCGGTTGTGAGGAAAACGAGAAAGACAGCTCCCAGGGGATACTTTCGAAGAAAAACACAGACAAGACAATTGAGGTATTATGTGAAACCTCGAGACTATTCAATGTTTTGAAGTAATACATTGCTTTCTACAGGCAATAAGAACAATTTAACTTGTCTAATCAACTTGATTATTGTTTTGAATCAGCCATAAAGCATGGAATAACATAAATTTGGCTCTGACAAATCCATCTTCGTGCAATCATGACTGGAATATGAATATTTCTTTTCATGACCTAAACACCTTTCATGATTTGTACATGATTTTGAACAGTTTGCACTGAAATCTGCTAAATTAAGTAATTGGTGTTACTTTTGAAACAAAAAACAACAACAACAGTACCTTGGCATATTTGAGACAGGTGTACAATCTCATTTCACCACATGCGTTTTCCCTTCAAGTTACTGCAACAAATGTCCCGTAAAGTCAAACCTATACCCCACACCGTTTCCCATTTAGTAATGTTTCCAAATTATAGTGATAGGACAGGACACACATGTAAACTTTTGATTACCAATACAGTTGATATTTCTTTCATTCTGTGATCAAAAACTTTGCACGATGTTATGCACAGTCGCTTGACATTGGCAATGGCATGCATCATATAATACTCGCTGGTGTGTAACTTAGTGTTTGTCATCACTCTATGATTTTCCTCAGATCAGAACTGGCTTGCAACGGGGTTTGTCTCACTGCGTTGACATTGTGTTGGACTTTCGGTTTTGTTCATCTGCACTGTAGAACACATCATGTGTTTGCTATCATCTTCTGTACTTTAGCAGTTTTACAGGCAAGTTCCTCATTATCAAGATTTACCAGATTCTTATTCACCAGGTACACGATATTTTCTTCAAACAAAGAGGGTGGAGTAGAACACCTTGCTCTCTCACTAGAATGCATGTGATTTTGCAGTTTTGAGTTATTTTGATTGTATCCCTACTTTACCCCGAGTTTTACATGTCAGTATGAAACAAGACTACAGGAAAGATATCATACTTTTAAGTTTAGTTTTTTTGTGTGTGAATGTCGTTGAAACACGTATATTATCAAGTGCTGCTTATGTGTCATATGCCATTGCATCTTAGAATTCATGTTACATTTCGCTGTAATTCATTAGAAAGATAAAAATTGACTTGAGTTTCTTCTCTCACATTATTTTGCATTTACTGGTCGTAAAAAAAAATTTTATTCCAACATTTATCTTCAGAGTATCGCCTTTTTCGTTGCCCACAATGTCATCTGTGTTCACGTGAGGATGGCCCTGAAACATGCTTCGCGTAATGCCAGCTGGGTACGTCGCTCTTACAATCAACATATTCTCACGCTTTCAAAGACCATTATTAGTTCCTTTAAATAACAAACACACAATCCTGTAGAAACAAGAGAACGACTTGAAAGAAATGTTGAGTCAATTAAATGTCTATGTCCGAGTTCAAGATAGTTAAAAAGAGAGACCACTAGCTTTGTTATTTAACTTTGAATGACGGTGACTTTGAATATCATTTTGTAAAGCTATTTTTAGAGTTAAATTTAAGTGTATATCGTGGTTTACGCTTGCGCTTTCTGATCAATACACGTACTTTTCATGCTATGTTGAATATTTAAAGAAAGTGCTCATGACCACAACTATAGACCATCAAGAATTCCACTTTACCTTTCAATGGCCGTGAAGTTCATATAATGACAAACATTGAATATGGCCGAGATCCCACTCGATTGATAAGGTCTCTAGAATGCAAATTACACTGTCCTGTTGAACCCGTCACACCAGAGATATATTGAATCTTAGTTTCTCTTGAAATGTGTTTTGTTCATATAACTACTAAAACTAATGGATGGTATTTCGTCTCAATTCATGAAACAATGGCTATGAGGGAAGATTCAGAACTGACAATAAGGAGGGGTATTAGCAACAGCCGATATTCTAATATACATGTACTTTTATCACGGTTTCAATATCAGAACAATCGTTTGGGGGAATCTATACCAACATCTACTACGGTATCTCAGCTGCCGAGAGGTCTGAACGAGAATGTTGACACCTTGCCCGTCGTCCGTGGCCGTGATCCAGGCGCTGCCTACAGGAAAAGACGGCCGACAAGGAGAAGCGAAGATGCGCTGAGCCGCATTAAGTCAGAAGTCACGGCTCACACCAGCGAGAGCTCCGCTTTCCGCTGGCGAATCGAGCACTGGCGCAGACGGACGCAAGTTAGCAGCACGGATCAGAGCCGTAGAACGCAGTCCACGTCAATTGGAACAGATTCGCGGCAATACAGCAGCAAATGCAGTGCAGGTCATCCGCAATGTGGAGAAATTGTTGACACTCTCAGCATTCCACTTGAGAATGTGTCCTGCCGTAATTCGTCACGGTCATTGTCAAAGACTCCCCGTGGCTCAGAAGCTGCGGTTGATACCGGGATGAGTGCAGAAGGTTCGAGAGCAGGAACAATACGGAGTTCCACTCGAAGGAGGAACATCGTCTTGCAGCATATGCAACTGGCACCCATTCAGCAACAGACTGTGACGCTAGGAGAGGGGAGAGCTGTGCAGTCTGTGAACAAGGAGGAAAGACCAGGACAGCATTCCTCAACCAGAAGCAAGGTTCACTCATTACCTCCACTGAGAACGGGAAGCCATCTCAGGTCTCCAAAGGGAAGGAGGAAGAGGAAGAAAGGAAGCAAGAGTTCCTCTGGGGAAGGAACAATGGTGTCTGAACACAAGGTATTGTCAAAGATTGTTAGTCTTTTATTCAGTTAAACACCAACACTTCATAATGAAATTATTTCGAGCAATCGAGAAAAGTCTTCAAAGCAGTATTATGCATGGGCAATACATGTGTACAGCTGCACATGGACAAACAAAGGTTCCTATTAATAGATAATATCAAATTTTGAGATTCTCAGGTTGAATTTCGACACAAACAAAAGTAAAACTAAAGATCATTGAAATATGAGTGAATTTAAATTGGTGCTAAAGATTCATATTATGAGACATGACCATGACCATGGTTTCACATAACTTTGTTATTCTTTTAGCAGAGTTTGAAAGACAGAACAACTGGGGACTGTGCGTTTCTAGTCAGGACACACAACACACATCCAAGAGTCAGTCATACGGTTATTCTTCAGAGCGAAGACGTTTCTCAGGGATCCAGGGAAAGGACAAGGCATGTTGGGGGCTGCTGGTCCACTGACAGACGGGAATCCTACCATTCAGGTTTGGAGAAAACAGGTGAAGATCCACAAGGGCCATTCTCAACCGATGCCCTAGGACCACTGCCTAGTGTTGGTCCTGGATGTCTTCCAACACTCTCCGCTCCAGGAGAGTGTAGCACTCTGGAGGAGATGCACCAATCCACTCTTCACATCCCACAAAGGAGAGATCTTGAGAACACTGAAAGCCACTCACCACATCTTATAGGGACAGTATCTCATCACGCCAAGTGCAGTGGAGGGGAGGTTGCCACCAGAAGTGAGGAAGTGGCACATAGCGGGTCAAGGCGGACCAGGCGGAAAAGAAAACGGAAACATAAGACTCTTCATCAGCTGCAAAACAAGTGATATGACGTGACATCAGTGTCATCAAGACTGACATTAGTTTAGCATAAATTTGTAGACAAAAGTTAGTTATCAAAATTCAGCACAGAACAAGCGTATAGGTGCCTGTATTTTGATATCACATCACTTAGATTTATTGTGTGCATGGTCATTTTATACATGTTTAAGAAAATTCATGTACAGTTAATTGCGCAGAAGTCACATCTACGTGTATTGATTCGGGTGTAGGCTTTGGGTTATACATGTATGCAACTGAACCAGTGCAAGTTGCATTTTACGGTCTCTGATTAAGGAATTTGACTTTTAATCTGTAATTAGAAAATGCTGCATGCACTTTTGACCTTCATAAATTGATTGCACAGTACAGTTTTATTGTCCAATTTTCTGACTTATTCTATAAGGACACTATGCTTCATAGGTGTATGATTCAAAAGATTATTGTTTCCACAGAAAGCTTAACAATATTGTCTTAATTTATGATTAAAAATGATTTTTTTTTTTTTTGTTGTTGCTATGTTTGAATGCACGAGAAAATTGTACACATCTGAAATGAAGTAAACACATATTCATTGTTTCATATTCTGTAGACTATTAGACAACGGTCAGTTTATTTGAATCCGACCACATGTATAAATACAGCAGCCACATACATTGTACAATGTATCTGAACTTAGAGATATGCTTCATTTTCTCCAGTGTTATACTGTATCTTATACAGTGTACATGGCAATTACAAACAGGAATTGATAGACATTACATGTATACATGTAGCAGGAAGGACGCAGCACAAGCAAATACATGTAGGTCCATGTGAATTATATGAGTGTCATTGGCTTTCCTTGGACTAGTGAGTCAGTACACATGAAGACAGTCTAGCTTCCTGTCCTTGGTAGTGTTCATGTTTCAGGAGAGGAAAAACAAATCTGTTTGTGATCTTGCAGACTTGAATCATTCAAAATTTGAAATCACTGATGACTTCAACTAGAAAATGTAGTATGTACATTGGTACACAGATACAAATATTTGGCAAGCTGAATATTTTTAACTTTGTTTGTTGCATTAATTACAGTCAACTTTGCCCGAGTTGAATATATTTACACAGAAGGAATAGCTTTGACTTGAAGAAAATTTGACTTATGACAGATTAACATCAAAAGAACATAAAGAAGATGTGACAAGACCTTTGACTTAGGAGATTATGTGACTTATGCGAGGTTAACAGTAATCATCTTTGTGCTTCAATTTACCATTCATAACATTACAAACATGTCTTTCATATGAACTCAGCAACCACTCTTTATTATGGGTATGTCATTCTGAGCATTTAGCATCAGTATTCATAAGATGGCAATGTCTATACTGCCTTTACTTCCTTTAAAGTGTGGGTTTTATTTTTTCCTTTCATACTACCATTGTATGTCTGCATTTTCCTCTGCTATGCAGAGTACAATTGTGCCATCACATAAAGGTTGTTTTGGCAGTTAAAAGTGTTTATTCATCAGCGAGATGTTGTCACATTGTCATTAAATACGATTGTTTATGCAGCATTGTTGCCTGTAATTCACTGTATTTGTACCATGCATTGTGCACGATGTCTGTATTTTCTTAATGGCAAGCAGACATCTAAGACTCATGCATGGCTACTGCAATATATGCTGACTTCTTTCATATGCATAAAAACAACATCCTGATTCAAAGGAGTATTCCTTGATGTCTGTTATCAAAATGGTGAAAAATCACATTCAGTCAACCCTGCCTACACTGAATCCACTAAGCTGAAGAAAATCCTTTGACTTACATAAATCTTGACATACATAATAAATTTACACACACATATACATATCGATCTGGGATATAATTTCTTGGTTGCCTTAGCCACTTTTTTGGCTTCTGCCAGGTCAACTGAGGTGAGGTTGACTATTATTTTCTCAGAATGAGTTATGTTATGAATGTCCGATACACAGTGTAGGCCTACTGATATGTTATGAAGCCATGAACAAGACAGCTTGAGATGACAACAGGATTCTGAAGTGAAGAGAAACAGTGTATGCCACTGAAGAGCAAACGGGACATCATAGAAAACAGCATGGGAGAGCAGAACAAGCACACAATGTTATTCATGCAAACAATAGTCTCAGTGTATTTTAAAATACACATACATGTACATTGTTGGTTTGTGCCTTGTATCATACCCACTGCTGGTTTTATATACAGGCATCTGAGTTTTTTGCTTTGGCTCAGAAATGAACTGGTATCTACTAGATGCTGTGAAATAGTGAAATATTGATGAAGAGATTTCCTCCTATTCTTTTTGTTGGGGGGGGGTTCATTAAAATAATTACTGGTTGCTGGCCACATTAGATAGGCCAGCCATTGTACTATACACAAATCATACAACAGAAACATTCGAGGGGGGGGGGGGGGGCATACAAACCACTTACAGCTAAAGATGAGTGGCTACTCTTGTGTTTGATATTTGCACATTACCACATGGTGTTGAATCCCAGATAGCATGCCATGGAGAAACATGGGAGATCCAGTAGAATTTGCTGCTCACTGGGGGCATTCATAAACCATGAGTAGCACCTGTCAGCTAACGTATGCATGAGGGAATATGGGCATCGAAGCATAAGCTCATTGGTACTGTTCAACTCCAGTCAAGATTGTTCGCCTGTGTGTGCACTTACACATATATCAGTAGGCGTTTTCACATCGGCCCGATGTTTCAAAATAGCGCGCTATTTTCTGACTTGGGAAATTTTCCCAATAGCAAAATAGTGCGCTACTTGATAATGTGAACACAAATTAACGCGCTAGTTGTATCGCTCTGATCGAGAAAATTTCTCGAGTCCAACTCGGGAAATTTCTGAAATAGCGGGATAGTAGCGCGCTATTTGATAATGTGAAAACGACTCGAGAAATTAGCGCGATGAATCCCATCATGCCTAGCGTGTGTGACCCGATCGACCGAGGCAAACTGCACACAAATCATGAGAATTTTTGAGAGGGCACACACATTACTGATGCTGTTTGCACACACTCAGCTGTTGAATTAGCTATTTTAAAATTTTGAACTATTCGGGCTACCCCCTCTTTGGGCTGATGTGAATAAGAGATGAAATAGCGCTCTAATTCGCAATCGCGGAAAATATTTCAAGCTTGGATTTTTATCGGGCTGAAAACGCCTAGTGATAATGCTTTACATAATTTGATACAGGGATTCTTAAACATTTCTGAAGTAGGCCAGCCTTCCCAATCCATGGTGTCTGCACACTACTGGGTCTTTAAGAGCAGATTATAATCACAAAGCAATGGATAACACTGTAATCATTATGACATGCATAATTACACAATAAATAGCAACATTGGAACCATTCATAATTCTGCGTAAATACATCATAAGAAACAATTTTGATGTCCACACATGTTCACATTGTGCTGAGGTCAGCCCAAGACTTGCAATGTCCTTTCATCTTCTACACAGTACTTGCTGACCATTATTCACGGATGTCCATTGTCCACTGCTTGGTCATCCAGTGGCTAAAGTTCTGTCAAACTGGAGTCAGCCATACAAACACTGGGAGGCTAGTATTTTCGCGAGGCAAAAAGTGTCGGTACGTCATGAACCTTCCCGTATCACTAGTCACGTGTCACCCGACTGCTTGGAGGGTCCTGATTGGTCAGAGGAACAGGTGGTTTTGTGTGCTCCTTGACTCTGCAGAAATCTCTGGAAGGACTCCGCCTCCTTCAGTTCCTCTTCATCTGAGAACATTGTGTGGATGAGAAAGAGATGTACAGAATTCAAAATCAATGGATGTCACACAGCAATCAAATGAGTTCAAAAATAAACTGCACACTATCACTGCAATCTACTGAAAGTGCTCTGTTTATTTTCTATGTTTGTAAATTTATACTTATAAACTGGCAACTCTTTAAAGGTAGGGGATACCTTTTACAGACCTCCCAAAATGCAGCAAAACATTAAATATGAACCTCAGGGGACTTGTTTAGGCCACTGCTGAGAAATTTGGAAGTCAACAGTTATCTACAATTTGAATAATGCACAAAACTCAACTACTCAGTAGTTCTGTGTGTCAGCCACACTTAAGCCTTTTTGTTGCAGTCTTCTGTATTTTTTTTATGTATAGACACAAATCTAAAAGTATAAGAGCTGATGTAATAACATATAGAGTGTGTGGCAAGAATGTATATAGAAATGTTTGTAAGTTTTGATGAACTTTCTTCACAAAATATATATGATGGACACACATGCAGTGCATCGGTCTGCAAAGGTAGCCTAGTAATGTACTGGAATTTACGGTGAGCCCCGAAAAAAAATTTAATTCAAAATCTAACGGTCAATAAAAATGTACTAAATGTTACCTACCACTTTCAATACTTTATGGGAGTTTCTAAAATGATACTCTCTTCAACATACCACTGTATTTATACAACTCTTCATTTGAGGCATGCAAATGGGATTCCCTACCTTTAAAAGAAATAGAACATAATAAATGGTAGTTTTGGAACTTGTTTTCACAAGACAGATGTTAGATTACCAAGCCAAAAGTGGACAACCTCCTGATGTGCTCTAAAAGCGTACCATAACTTGTACCAGAAAAACACCCCAAAGAGGCACTACATCACAATGCAGAGAGTTGATTCTCTTTGTTTAAGATGCATTCAGGACACCTGTATGCAGTATAAGCACGCCAGATACATGATCCTGATGCATGACACAATTGTTTGGTTTGCTTTTAAGTGCTTGAAGGTGGCGAATGATGATATCTCCTTGGTGTACCTACCCATATCATCAGAATCTTGTCTGTCATCCTCATCATCGTCATCTGCACCTAACCTCAGCTCAACTGCTGTCTTCGCCTCTGCAACAATGGTGGATAATAAGTTATCTCTGCTTAATTCAATTACTTTCATTCACACAGACACATTATTATAGTCATTTCAGTTAACACATAGCAGTATAGCAGTTGATATCACGCAAGACATGCCTGTATTGTTTGACCCAATTTTTGCAATCGCCTCACAAGAATAAAAACGAAGCATAATTCCAGTTGTCAATTTAAAAGTAATAAGACAAGAGCAAATGTCTTTGAGCATGTTTGCTGCTGTAATTTCAGCAGTGAGTTAATTTCTTTTGTCAAATTTGTTCACAGACTATAATTTGCCTACCGGTACTTATTTTCTGTACGAATTGCTGTATGAGATCATTAAAATCACACATTCACCTACATTGTTACATTCACCGCAGATAAATACCGTAAAGTGGACACAGCCTGGACATAGGCATCCACAGGGTTGTGAGTAGACGTAACCGTCTATGACTGATCCGTAGTAAAATGCAAAATCACAATATCAAGTGTGCGAAATTTTGAAATTTCTTGGACACAATGCCGGACACAGAGCATTATATGCTGGGGCATTAGATTCAAGACAGAAGTAAGAAGAGCTTTTTTTTTCTTTTCTTTTTCAGTGAACTCTACACTCTTTAACATGGGATGGGATAGAGTGATATATCAAACTGACCTGTCTAACACAAAATCAGCTTTTCTTCTAGACTCAACGAAGGCAAAAGATATGTGAATGAGTGCTAAAATATTATGGTAATAACTATACAGTAAAAAAAAAAACTATGTTACCTTCACCATTTCCAGACCCTCTGTTCCACTCTACCGTTGATCCCTGGGTCTTTCCCTTCTTCAGTTGCTCCAGCTTTTTCTCCTTTTGCTTGGCCTCTGCTTCAAGCTACCAATCAGAGACAACACAGAAAAATGAAGCATCTAATGAATATCATTTTTCACCCATTGAAGGAGGTAGGAAAGTAGGGGGCATTTAAAGTACCCCCCCCCCCCCATTATCTAGTCATGAGTGATCATCAGCTTGAATATAGAATAATGACTTTGTAACTAAGAACACATCAAACATCTCCTCAAAAACACACTAGTACTTCCTCAAACATGAGGTAACAGATGATCCTATAGATGGATTGCTACCTGACAAGACCTATCTATCTGTACCACTTATTTTTCTCTCAAGATTGTTTAGAGAGCTGCCAGTACATGTAATGATAACAGATGTATTAATCCAACGATGCAATGCAACACAATGATGAGTCATTTAGAACATTTGTCTGGTTTAAACTTGCACACATTAATCAATATGTATAAACTTTTCTTTTGTATGTAATGCATCATCTTGCTCCATTGCTTCATGCTGTTTCATGCAACCATCACAGGTGCAGAATATATTATGGGACAAGAAGCATTCACTTTCAAAGCTCCTATGCACACTACATGCTTCATTATTTAAATTCATAACACATGAATACCCAATACATTTGCAATATGATGGAAATTGATGTAAAAGTGACTCACCTTTTCTCTTCTCAGTCTTTCATATTGGGGTTTGTATTCCCTGTTTACAGAAAATAACAAAGAAAGTCAAACCATCTATCAGAATAGTGATAACAATAGACACAATAATTTATTTTCATATTCAAATTGGGCTGAAATTTTTCCGAAAGACGGGGAAACAAATATTACTAGAAATTGTCCCTTTTGTGTTCAATGAATACAAAATATTGTTACTTTGGGTAATAGAAGTATATGCAATACTTTTTGTATCAACATTTTCCAAATGCCCCTTCAGTTCATGACTGATCTAAAATTTTACATATTGTGTGAGCTGAAATCCATCTAAGAGATACTGAGATAAGTACAATGTTCGATCAATTCATAACCTCTGCCACGGAGGTTATGTTTTTGCCAGCGTTGGTTAGTTTGTCTGTTTGTTTTTCTATATGTTTATCTGTCTCCCAAATAACTCATAAAAGTTTCAGGAAAAGTTGATAGTGACAAAAGGAAGAGACACCTAACTTTTGGTAATGATCCAGATCATCATCTGGAGCCAAAAAATTTGTCGATTTTTTTTCTTTTTTCTGTGGAAAATCACAGTAGGGGTGAGAATGGGCTGCTTGGGTGTGGTCTGTGCTCCCATAACAAATATTTAATCATTAAACAGTTCTGGTGCACTACAAAAGCAATTGTATTAGATATTTTGCATCTCATTCAACCCATCCACCTGTATCTCGGTGTTCATTAATACACTATACAATATTCTTACTCCTATAATATAGACTCGTCCTACAGTTTGAAGTTTTGACAGCTTCGACAATGAATGCAGACACACTGGTGGAAAATGACATTATTTCTGCAATATTCATATATTGCCATAAACTCAAAAATATATCCCCCATTGCCAGAAAACACCACTCCACTCACAAGGACAGAAAACCAACAATTTGAATCAGGTTTACATTATCCACTGCAATCAAGCAGTGCCAGAATACCCAAACACAACTTCCCGTGTTATGATATACATGGAATGAATGATAACAGGAAAGAATTGTATGTTGAAAGCATCATCCTCACCTGCTGTTCAATTAGATAATTCAACATGCTCATTCTAAAAGTATAAGTACATGCTTTCTCACAAAATGTTTTCTAACTGTCTGTGTCTGTCAATAAAAGATGTAAAACAACTTCAAGACTGATCTAACTAGTGTAATACATTTACTTTGTACGATGCATAACATCATTATCCTGGACTACATACAAACAATAATGTTGCTTGGAGTGACTGATAATTGGCAAACTTTGTGAAATTAAAATCACCATGCAAAAGCCAATGTACCCCCTCTTCATTGTTGTGAGAAAAAAAAATCTGCTCTTACGTCTCGTATTCTTCTACAGCTTCCTTCACAGCCTCAAAGAATTGATCCATTCCCTGTCCAGTGACAGCCGACACACCAACAGCCTGAACAGAGAAACGAGACAGAATGACAGAGCAATTCTACTCCATCTCTAAATTTCACTTTGATAAACACTGAAAACTAAACATACAGAATGGTGAAAATTTCATTAAACTCAAGACATCATCCAATATCTTGGGTCTTTCTGAAGCAATTACAGCTCCAAGGAATATTTACATGAGGGAGACAGACAACCCGAAACATCACACATTTGCCATCACTACACAGAGGAGATATGACGTAAATGTGCCATGTATTACTTATCAATAACATACAAATGTATGTATAATGGCATAAAATAGAATTTGATGCCAAGTAGAATTCATTTAATGTGATTCAAAATATGTTGCAAATGTTCAAGAAAATAATCAAGGGGTAATTTTTAGTCAGTCATATGATATTCTGGCCTGATTTTGTCTATTGGCAGTTGATTTCATTCATTAACCAACTCTGAACCACGCCCAAATATGTCACAGCCACAGAGAGTACAATACATAAGTAATGGTAGTTATGCTGTGTTTACACCACGTTTCCCGGAACCACGGCAACCACGTTTCAGGCCACAGTGGACAAAAGGTGATGAGCGTGATACAGCGCAGTGAGACAGGATAGGCAAACGTGACAGACTGTTATTGCCATGGATGTTGTGTCAAATTTTTGAACTGTCAAAAAATTTGCCACGGCAGTCCTGGTGCTAATGAGGAATATTTTATGCTGTGATAAAACGGGGTCAACGCAACGAAACACGACGGCACATAATAGGCCGTAACAAAACTTGGAGTGGTCTGTAGCGGGACGCAACAGAAAATATTGATAATCTAGCCTGACCAGGCACCCTGAGAACAGCGTCTGATCGCTGTATGTTCACCGATGCTAGGACTGGAACGAACAAGACTAGAATGCGAAGGGGAGAAAACAGGAGAATGTCTCATTTACCCATGGCGCACTACATTTCGGGTAAATGGGGCTGCCGTGGCCATCTGGAACATGGTGTAAACGCAGCTCGACAGACTATGGTTTGAAACCGACAGTGATAACATTCTCACCCTTAGATTCTGGTAGAATTCATCCAGCACAAGACTCATGGATCTTGTCAGATTGGAGGCATAGGAAGTCTCCTGGTTCAGGGCATCTTGGAACGTCTCAAAGTCATTCATCCACTCCATGGCGAAGTCATGAGCAACAATGTCGATCTTGTTCATGACCACAATGAAAGGCAGTTTGTATTTATACAGGATGCTGGAGAGAAATACAATTTTGAAGACATAATATTCAGCCATGACACACATGGGATATACAATTTTATCTTATGTAAAAAATTGCAGCTCTTGAAAAGAACCATGGAAATACTGTATTCATCAAATAGCAGAAAACGAGTGTAATTTTGCATTTTGAATACCTCTGCTACTCTCATGCAAACTGTGTGCGTTCCCTTTCTATTGTTCTGCACTAATTCAGTACGCTACCGGTATTTATTCAAAATTATCTGATATAACACACTATGAACAACTTCATAAAGTCACTCAGTGCCATGTCCAGATTATTACATAAACTCTCAGAGAATGCTCAAAGGTTAACACTAACATAAATTTTGCATTGAGGATATTGATGAAATGGTAATGGTTCTTATTTTCTGCTAATCTCTATTTTACATATGACATACTTGATTCATGATTTGCAACTGTACAAAGCAGAGGTTATGGAACTAACTTAACAATAGAATGAGCAGGAAAAAAATACAGAAAATAAAGTCAAGAAGTGTCACATACATTGTGACTCAAGCTGAATGAAAAATGTTCTCTCAAAAGTATGCCATATCACCAAAGCTCCCATGCAGCTACTCTATGAGTTAAACATTCAAAGACGTAAGATCAATGTTTTGAATATAAGAGGTAGTACTGCATCTGTGTTCATTCACTCATACCTGCAGGCATACAGCATGTTGGACATGAAGGTGATGGGGTTGACGCTTCTGGCAGTGTCCATGACATAAATCACGACTGTTGGAAAGGTGGAGGCCTGCAAATAAATCAAGTGTCGCAGAATAGTGGCCAAAAGTCCTTGCATGCAAATGTCAGATAGGTCATGAAATAATGATTTTGTGCTAGTGTACAGAGCTTTTAATCAGAGCGTGGTGATGACAATGGCGATGATGAGGATGCTGACTGCACTAATGTCTCAAAATTGCTAGAGTAAAGAGCAATGGCACATTGGCCTCTAGTTCAAATACACGAGCATATATCACAGAAAGATTTGGCCATTCTCTAGATACGTGTACCATATCTTTCCAATTCATGAAATTCTTCCGTCGAGATGTTTTCATTGCAACTGATTGATAAATTGCCCTACTTTGACGTATTACGTCGATGTAGGGCAATTTGTCAATCTGTAGCAATGAAAACATCTCGACGGAAGAATTTCATGAATTTGAATAATAAAGCAGTACCCACTGCATGCTATATAAGGATTAGAACCAACACTAGCTGTCGGGCGAAAGCTTGGTGGTCTAGTGGAGATGACGCCTGTCCGGTAATCAGGAGGTCGTAGGTTCGAATCCTGCTCGAGTATGTACGCCCATGATATTTTATCATGGCTACTACTGTAAAACAATGATCAATTCAGTGCTTATTTACGTCGATGTAGGGCAATTTGTCAATCAGTTGCAATGAAAACATCTCGACGGAAGAATTTCATGAATTTGAATAATAAAGCAGTACCCGCTGCATGCTATATAAGGATTAGAACCAACACTTGCTGTCTGGCGAAAGCTCGGTGGTCTCGTGGAGATGACGCCTGTCCGCTTATCAGGAGGTCGTAGGTTTGAATCCTGCTCGGGTATGTACGCCCATGATTTTTTATCATGGCTACTACTATAAAACACTGATCAATTCAGTGCTTATTTACGTCGATGTAGGGCAATTTGTCAATCAGTTGCAGTGTACCATATCATCACAAAAGGTGTACTGTAAGGTGGATATTTTCGCACAACTAATTTTTTGCACTCAGCTGGGCAAGAAGAGTTTTACATGCTTTTAATTCTGCTGAATCAAGACATCAACTACTGAAACATATGTCAAGCAAAAAAATTTGGGCACTTTTATTTGGCTGCACAATATGCGCGAAAATTTCAACACCACGAAAATTTTACACTTTTACAGTATTCAATTTGAGGGTTGTCAGTATTCAATGGGAAAGAACCAAGTTACAGAAAGACAGAAAAATAAAAACACTGTACTATCACAGTGATTTAATTGAATGTTCAGATTGGGATATTAGGAGAGGGTAAGAATGTGGGTGATCCTCCAAATACATTTGCAGGCTCAATAGTACATTAATTCATTCATACGATTTATAGCAGGAAATAATATTTTTCACACAAATCCATGGTTTTTCATTAAAATGTAAAGTGTAATGAATAAAGAAAGCAACAAAATGACAAGTGTTTACAACATTGTAACATTCGTAACAGTTTGAAGTTTGAATTTCTTTCATTCTAGCTATGTGTCAAACACTCATACAATATTTTCTCACGCTTAACACTCGGCTTTCTCCAATCAAACATAAGTTTTGCTCCATGTGTCAAATCATAAGGCTGAGATAGCACCAGAGAGCATTTATATCTTTAGTGCCCCTAGGGCCCTCACAAAGCACTTGGCATTTTGTGCATGTTCCCGCAATGAGAGTCTCCAGATTGCCATGAGGTCCAGGCGGGAAAATCTCCCGTTTGAAAGCTGTTTTGGGGATGGAGTCTCCGTAATGATGTTGATTTTGCTGTTAAAGACCATGTAGCATGGAGATTCATGGAATTGGAAGGCTGGTGCAGTTCAATGAGAGTACGCTTTGATGCATAATTTGCCCAGCGTTATATAGTACATGGTTTTTTACTGTACCCCAGCAAGCAGTGAATGAACTGGACCAACCAATGAATCCTCAAGCTGTCAGGTCTTTAATAAACTTGTGATGAAATCATTCCTGACCACTCTGCAAAACTCTGAGAGAGTAAGAACACAATGATTGTTTTTCTTACTTTCTTAGTTTGATTTTTTTTTTTAATGTATGAATGTGCGCAATTCAAAAAAAAAAACTAGAAATGTCGCTAAGGCGACTGGCATGCCTCCGCCATAATGCATGATTCTCCTAATAGGTCTATAGTACACGTGGACAATGTGTGATTACATTTTCACAAAATTGGCAAAATATTAACCCTAATCAGGCTGGGGGGGGGGGCGGAATCCGCCCCCCCCCCTCGACGTTTCGCGCAATATCTTCGCAACGCGATAAGCTCCCGCCGCGATGTTTCATGACTTTTTTCTTTCAAGTATCGCGCAACTTTTGAGACCCAAATTGTTGCGCCCACGCGTACCTTTTTGACGTGACGCCCGTTCGAAAAAAATTTGTCAACCCCAAAATTGCTCCAAAACGTGATTTTGTGTACAAATCCAATGCAAATTGTGTTTTTTCAATTAATTCACATAAAAATTCATATCTTCACTTAGAACGGCCAAAATTAATTTATTTTAGCATAATAATGCTTTGAAAAATGTCTGTGACAAATTTTGGCCAGAAAACAAACAAAAACAAAAGGTCAAAAAACAAAGAAATACATAAGAAATTCAAAAAACAGTAAAATACATAAGAAATTAATTTCGATACAGATTTTTTTTAATCCTATGTCTCAGAAGAATGATACAAGAAACATTTTAAAAAAGAAATTAGCTTAATTGGATCATTTAGAGCCCAAAACTGATTTTATGCATAAATTACAATAATTAATTAATATAAAATATAAGAAAAATTTTTCGGAGAAAGCAACCATACATTTTGATAGGATACGTCGCGGGCGTCGCGTGTGCCGATTTTCGGTGCGATCGCGCGTTCCATAGGCGAGATCTGAAGGGGGGGCGGATTCCGCCCCCCCCCCCCCCGATATAGCATAGCCAAAAAAGCCCAGCCTGATTAGGGTTAAAATGACAAGTTTGTCACAAATGTGTTGAATGTTCACCTTCCTTGACCCAGTTTTAATTGGATGAATAGGAGAGCATGTATTTGGGGAGTTAAGGACTTTAACTTGACTTTGACCCATTCATAAGTTTATGCACTGAGTAATTTTCAAGGTATGGAGAAAAAGTGCAATTTCTGTATTGAAAAGTACATTGTTACCATTTTCATCTGGCCTTTGACCCTAAAATTCATAGGATAATCACTGTCAGGCAGAACATGCATAAATATGTAGTAAGTTTCAAGATAACTTGAGCCACTTCCGAGATATGGAGGAAAAGGTTGGTTCAGCACTTTCCCTTTATCTTTGACCTATTGACCGACCTTCAATGCAAAAAGAAAAAAGAAAAAAAAAAGAAAGTTTCCAGAGAATCTCTATTAGGTAACACATGCATACACCAAGTGTAAAAAAAAAAAAATCCTGCTGGCATTGCATAAATATGAGGGAAATAGTAAAATTTTGAAGTGTTGCCCTTCACCTTTGACCCCTGACCTTTGACCCAATGAACCCTAAATTCTCTAGATAATCACTGCCAGTCAGTACATGTATATATACTATGTTCCATGAAGATACCTTGAACAATTTCCAAGGTACGGAGAAAAAAGTGAAGTTTGAATATTCTTACTTGACCTTTTGACCTTTGACCTCATGACCTCATGACCCCAAACTTTCACCAGAGAATCTTAATTGGGTAATTCATGTATACACTAAGTTTCAAGAAAATATCTTCAGGCATTGCACAGATATGGTGAAAATAGTGAAATTTTATGTATTTGACCTTGACCTTTTGACCTTTGACCTTGAGCATGTGCACCCAAAAGTTGATAGGCACAACTTCGACCCCTAATACACATACATGCCAAGTTTCATTAGGATACCTCAAAAGGTTTTTTAGTTACGCTGTCCACAAAATTCATTAGAGACGGACGGAAGGACGGACGGAAGGACGGAAAGACAGACAACCCGAAAACATAATGCCTCCGGCACCACTTTGTGACGGAGGCATAAAAAAAGTTTCTATTAACCATTAGTTGTCATTTACCAGTGTCTCTGAAATGATGGCTCCTGATGCTGACCAGGTGAAGACCTCTATCTGGCCTGGAGTATCAAGGATGATGTACCTTAGGAAACACAGAGCAAGTCAGTGTAGAAAACCAAGAAACAACAAAAGACAGTCTAGTGATTGATGACACATCTGAATACTGAATCTCTTTTATGCAGGTATAGCACATTGTTTTGTGGTGTTGAGACTTAGCACTTCTCTCACAATATCAAAAAAAAAAATTATCATTGAGCATCCGGCATGTTATCTGAAAATTAATGTCACATAGATCATAAGATTTCTTTATTGTTCTAAAAAAATGATCAAAAGACAGAGAGAACATTTTTTCTCAATGGTCAATGAACTTACTGCATAATGGGTGAATGGGCTGATTCAACATACATGTACATTGTAACAGAAATCATTCTTGTCTGAAGTTGACATACTTTGTAACAGAAATCAATCTTGTCTGAAGTTGACATACTGTTTTTATGTTTAACCAGTTACACTGATTACTGTTAAGCTACAGTCACACACGGCTGGGTCACAAAACGGATTAGATCCAGGTAAAAATGAGCGGGATAAGTCCCGGAATGGAAGGTAATTTATGCTACAGTCACACAAGGCCGGATATCAAACTGGGTCCATAAGGAATTAAAACCGTATCGACCTGGTTCGAGCCGTAGAAACCCCTATTGACCCGTATCAAACCATATAAAAATCTGCTTTAAATCCTTAACTGAATCCTTTTCGACCCCTATCGACCCATATCAACCAGCTTTGACCCTTACCGACTCGGATGTAAACCTTGTCATCATCCTTTGCATGAAGGCAATGTGGTACACGGCAAGGGTCCATACGGTTTTACGCTGCGGGCTGCAGCAGGTCGATGCGAGTCAATGCCGTTCAAACCGGGTCAATTTGGATATCAATACGGAATTGAAATCAGTGAGAAAATTTCGAACATGACCACAAATTTTTTACCGCTGTATCATAGCCCCCGGAATCCATCAGGAATTGACACAGGTTGCGATAGGGGTCAATGCTGGTCTCTACGGCTCGAACCAGGTCGATAAGGTTGTAATTCCTTATGGACCCGGTTCGAAATCTGGCCGTGTATGACTGTAGCATTACTTTCTGTACCATTTATCCCAGTGATCTCATAAGAATACTTACTTTGTCTCTTTGCTTCTTTTCTCTGCAAAGGTCATAACCTGGTCAAAGCGGGTAGCAAACAGGTTCAAAGATGTCATGATTCCTCCATTAGGACCCAAACCATACTGTTTCATCACCTCCTTGTATTTAACAGTGTCTCGAATATCTGCAATATTTGAAAATTAAAGCAGGATTCATTACATACTCTCTTGATACAATTTATGTTTGATACACTCTTCCAATGTTTCTCAGAGTGCTTACAAAATTACAGAAATGGAACATTCATAAACACAATTCACTTAATTTCAGAATAACAAATTAAAAATATTTTGACCAACCTTCAAATTCAAGTCCACAGAGGCAGCCATATGCATCATTCATATACATATAACACGTATGTACACACATAATGCATGATTTTGAACACATACAGACATAGACCTGTGCACAGCTTAACCCTCAATGCAGCATTTTGTTGCAACTTGCACAGCAATTTCAATCCCCCTCACACAAAAAACAACAGCAAATCAATAAAAAACAAATATGTACAAGTACAACACAACCAAATTAGACAGATCCTTCACACAAAGTGTATGTGCAACTCCCTGAAGGCCATTGTAATACTGTAATTATTGGTTAAGGATACAACCGTGTTACATTAACCCCTAAACACTGATGGCTGGTTTCAGGCCACTAAGCCAGTGAGTATGGTAACTGCCAAAAATCTAGACCTTTCCTGAATTCACGGATTCACAAAGTGGTACAAATGAAACCATGGTTGAAACCATGGTTTCCGCAAATTTCTTCAGTGTAAATATGATTGACAGATTGCAAACGCCTGCAACAGATGTCCAGTAGAAAACGCGCATTGATACAGGCAAGCCTATTTCACGCTTATTTTCGACCATGGTCTATTACCTTTCTTCAGCTGACAAGCAAAAAAAGAAAAAGTCTTCAGCACATCTTTCTCATTCCACTTCTGAAAAAAGTCTTCAGTGCAAAAACAAATGCCTTACCATGCTCAAAGGCTTCATTTTCGATTTTTTTTTTTTTTATTGTGCCACTTCCAGTGTAAAAAAAAAAAAAGAAAAAAGTGAGGGTGACACCTATGTATTCCTATGTAAGAATGTAAAAAAAAGTAGAGGGGTCCCAAGACCGCCCCCACCCCCCGATAACCCAATATCATCACAATTCTAGCTAGGAGCAGGGTAAGTGAGAGTGAAAGCAGCTCTACTTTAAATATTAACCATTTCCTCATTATAGCATTTACCTTCAAAACAGATGCGTCTAGAGAATATACATACAGTCCACTTACCAATGTTTGTTGGATATCCAACTTCATGTACTGCAGGGTCAAGGTTGATTATGTACGGTGGCTGTTGGTTGGCATACAAGTATGCTGTCAACCTCTGTTAAACAAACAGACACAGACCTCTTTAAAAAAAAACAAAAGCAAGTACGATGGGTAGTAGGAAAATCTGAAGCTTATCACTTACAATTGTACAATTAGTAGAGCAGATAAGCCCTCAAAATCACGTGAATTGTGCAAAATTTGACTAAAGCATGAAACTTTCACCAGCGTTAGTACATACCATAAGATTTATTTTAAGATTGGGAGGTAAGTCTGATTTGACCTCTGATGACCTCCAGAGGTCAATGTACTTTAGATATCAGAAAATCGATGTTTTTAGACATTTGCGAATGATATATGTGGTTATGTTGCACTAAACATGCATTTATACCACAGAGAAATCATTTCCAGATTCAACAGAGCACTGACAGGTTTTTACCTTTGACCTCTGATGACCTCCAGAGGTCAATGAACTTTAAATATCAAAATATCGATGTTTTTAGACATTTGTGAATGATATATGTGGTTATGATTCACTAAACATGTATCTATACTTCAGGGAAACCATTTTCTGATTTCACAGAGCATTGACAGATTTTAACCTTTGACCTCTGATGACCTTTGGAGGTCAATGACCTCAAAATATATTGATCTGTGATGTCATTGGTTAATGGTAACCATTGTTAAGATATACAAAACAAGCATATCTGTCTTACAAAACAAGCATATCTGTCTTACAATGAAATTGTCTTCATATTCTAAAGAGCAGAGAGGTTTCTACCTTTGACCTCTGATGACCTTGAGAGGTCAACAACCTCAGAATATTAGAATATTGAAGTATGACATCATTGATGAAAGGTCAAACATGGTAAAGATGTACAAAACAAGCATATCTGTGTACAATGACATCGTCTTCATATTCCAAGGCACACAGACGAGTTTCTGCCTTTGACCTCTGATGATCTCGAGAGGTCAATGACCTCAAAGTATCAGAATAGTTTGGCATCACCAATGGTAAACATGATGATGTTCTAGAGAGCACTCGTAGGCCCTGCTTATTAACGAGCCATTACCGTTCACCTATGAAAATCACACAAGGTCAAATACCTCGAATGAAATGTGAGGATGTTAATATTGATATTGCGATAGTTAATAGTTAATAATTGTTTATAATGTAGGGCTTACAAACCATGCATTTCTGTTACGAAAAAAGTTGCTACTCATTCTGCAGAACTTTTCAGGTAATTATCTAAGTCGGGTATGTGCACAGAGCAAGGGGTGTCGATCTGTTTTTACGTGGGGGGGGGGAGAACTTGGAAAATATATAAACGCATAAGTTCATGGTGCAAAGGAATTATGGAGCTTTTGCATTCTTTTGTTTGCAATTCAATGATCTCGTGCCACTCTTGGTTGAACTACCATTTTGAAAAAAAAAAGTCCATACCCAAATGTGTAGCCATAATCAATGTATGGAGGAGAGCTTGATACAGCGAGAGGAGGGTATTAAAAAGGGGCTGTCCCCCAATCCTTCCCATGCGAGGGAGCCTTTGCAGTAAGAATAAAAATGTAAAAAAAAAAAAAAAAATCTAGTGTACACATTTATGACATTTATGAATATTTGGGAAATTATCAGTAAAGGGAGTGTTCCAAATCTAAGGGTAGAAACCGAGGAGGGATTGTTATTGAAAGATACACTACCCCCTCCAACAAGAGGGATTTTCTTTAATATGTCGGAACTGAAATTAAAGATCTAGTACATACTTTGTGATGATATAGAACAAAAATGGGACAAAAGCACTGAGCGTATATGGAAGGGGACATAACGAAAGATAGTGTGGGGGAGGAGGTATGCAAAGGAGATTCTGCCTTTTAATCTGGTGCATACTATAGCTGAAATGTTCAGTGACAATTCATTTTCTGTCAAAAAAGTGAAGAAAAAAAAAATCTCCATCTCAGGAAATACTTGGAGGCAAAGTTCTATGTCCCCACCATTCCCCCTCCCATATTTTCTCGGGAGGCGGGGCAAATGCCTCTTGCCCTCCAAAATGAACAATCGTGCATATATAGGAAAGCCTTTTCATCTTTGGAATTCAAATAAAAATATCTCTTAAAAACATTTTTCATAGAATAAGGGAAATTATCATTCCCCAAAGTATGTTATATCTGTGGAAGGAACCAAGCAGGGGGAGGGAGTCTATTGAAAGGAGATATCCCCTCTCACAGAAGGGAGATTTTGTATTTCAGAATTAAATTTTAACAATCAGATGCACACTTAAAGTGAAAAACTTGGGCAGTTTTCTGTCTAAAAAGCAAAAAGCAAAAAAACAAAAACAAAAACTAACAACAACAAAACATATTCCACTTCTCAGAATTTAATGGGGTGGGGGTCAACTATCCCTGCCACCACCCCACCCCTCCTCCAAACTGATGCCCCGGTATGTGCATGTGTTTTATTCCACTTGTTGAAAAGAAGAGAGAGTTTTAAGAAACAATATTGTTCAGCGGTCGCTATCCCAGTCATGTAAATTGTTTATCGATAAGGTGATTTCCTTCACCTGTATACCTTAAGATGATGTAGGCCTGGTATTTGCCTTGCACGTTATTACATCTATTTCTTTTTTAGTATCCTCGTTTATATTTTGTTGTGAAAGTTGTTTACTTTGCCACGATTTTATTTGTACATAGAAAAAATAATCCAAGACTGAAAATGAAACTGATACAATATTTAACGATTGACATGATGCACATATTGTGTATATCTATAGCAATAAAAGTGAGCAATTCAAAAGGCGTGTACTCATTTCACATGAACATTAGCGATGATCCTCTGACCTCTGGAAGATATTGAAAGATATGCATCAAAATGTAAGAATATTGATGTCTGGTCTCATTTGTTTGTAAGGCCAGCTGCTTATGAAATAATAATTATATAAAAAGTATGCATTGTGTGTGTGTGTGTGTGTGTGTGTGCGTGTGTGTGTGTGTGTATGTGTGTGTGTCCAAAATTGTATGCAGAGTATTCCACACACAGTTCAATTTTGACTTCCATCTAGGACAATGAGCGGTTACTTTTTTCTCAACTACACTGTAATATCAAAAATCTATTGAAAAAAACATGGTGGCGGCTGGGTCTAACACATTATCATTCCATTTCGTTGGAGATCCACGCGGGATGGTCAAAACAAACATAAAAAACAGATATCTCAGACCTAATTGTTATAACAAAGCATCATATCCTCATATACCCAACCCAACCCTCTATGCCCAGACAATGTAAACCACTCCATGGACTTACTTGGAGCTTTAGAATATCCTTTGTCACCAGAGAGAGACATCCAAACCTTTGCAGTGCCGACTAAGATCTGCCATGGAACTGATTGGTATTGGCTCTGCATCATTGACAGCAGATCTCGTTTCCTATTCTCTTTCTTCTTCTTCTTCTTCTTCTTTTTCTTCTTCTTCTTTTTCTTCTTCTTCTTCTTCTTCTTCTTCATTATACTGTGTAATCCTGTAATCTACCATGGAGCCTTTTCTTAATTGGTTAAAGAAGGTATCCAAAGAGCTATATGAAGCAAAAAACAACAAACAAATGCAAAAACAAAAAGAGAGACATATGTATCTTTAATAACAGAGCTGAATATTGAGTATCTCTCTCCTGAAGTGTTTCAAAGAGATACAAGAGACAGTGGCCTAGAGTAGCGGCCATCTTTTTGGGAGTAGGCCTACTTTGTGTTCTTGCAAGTGATGCCTGACATTTTTGGTCATTGGCCCTTTTTGAAGAATGCAGCAATAGAGCCACAACTTCCTGCGGAGTGGATATTGTGGGGTTCTTGATGCAGAACATCATCGCTGAATTTGCCTGTGATGTACTTTCTTACAGGGATTGCCATTATAGTTTTGTTTTGTTTTGCTTTGTTTTGTTTTTCAAGTATGGCTGTAACACTGCTTGTTTTGCACAATCCGCTTTCTCCATGGTTTGCCATGAATGCTTATCTATTCCCTGGGTAGGTCTCTGATGGCAATAGCTAGTTGCAATACACAGGATTGCTTCACGTGGAATGCATGTTGGGCCTCACAGTATGACGAAGTTTTCAAGATGGTTCATGATGTCGCAGCTGTGGACTGTATACTCCAGGACCATGAGTCATTCATCGCAGTCATACTGTAACAACCCACCAGCTTTACACTGGCCAATACAAGCCCACCAGCTGGAAACTATGCAAATATTGCCCATGAGCTTGACACTTAGGCAAACCAGTCCCATAATGAGTCCGACAAATGGGGGAAAAGATCTATGAGACTTAGATTAAACACTCTGTATATCAGTCTCGTGGGCCTTGTTTTCCTCGAGTGTCGAGATAATGGCCATATTTGCCTATATTTGCTAGTCTACATAACTAACCCAAACATAACAGTTATATTTGAGGTCACTGCCATCACTCAAGAAACTTAAGCTTTATTTCTGAAGTAATTGACCTCTCACATTTCAGAGACCTGTTACTATAAACCAATGCTCTGTGGAATATGCATACATACTTTGATCAAAACGTCAATGCGTGATTTGTACATGATTAAGCATTTACGATTACACCAATGAAGCCAAACATCAATAAAGGTAAGCCTACACATGTGACCTCAGTGACCTCTCATTGTCCTGAGAGGTCAAAGATGGATATAATGCACAGGCTAATGACCAATGTTCCATGGAATGACAAGATTCTTCTATTATAGCATAAATGATTGTACATCGGGTATTACAAAGTTGACCATTGACTATACATAGAATATCAATATTCTGATATTTTGAGGTCATTGACCTGTCACCTTTCTCAGAGGTCAAAGGTAGAGACACGTGAGTAATTTCTCTTGCTCTGTGGAATAGGAAAACAATTCATTTGTAATACAAATGAATATAACATCTAAATCATGTTTGTCATCAACCAATTGCACCAAATATCAATGTTCTGACATTTTGAGGTCATTGGCCTCACCATAGGTCATCTGAGGTCATCAGAGGTCAAAGGTAGAAATCTGACTCGAAAGGCTCAGTGGAACATTGAGGCAATTCCTCTTACAAAAATTTGTTTTTAGTACATAATTATCGTGTTTCAGTTATGAGTGACGCATTAAAATATCAATTTTCTGACATTTTGAGGTCATTGACCTCTGGAGGTCATCAGAGGTCAAAGACAGAAACCTGACAGGGCTCTGTGGAATATAAAGACAATTTCACTGTGACAAAAATTAAGTTTTAGTACATCATTACTGTGTTTTATCATTAACCAATGATGCAAAATATCAATTTTCTGACATTTTGAGGTCATTGACCTCTGGAGGTCATCAGAGGTCAAAGGTAGAAACCTGTCGGGGCTCTGTGGAACATAAAGACAATTTCGTCGTGCGCATGGCAGATTGTCGTTAGCGCGCTTCCCTGCGCCTGGCAGATTGTCGTTACAGCTTGGGAGTGCGCATGGCAGATTGTCGTTAGGGTGTGGGAGTGCGCGTAGGGTTAACAACATTCTGCCATGCGCACGGAAGTGCTCTAACAACAATCTGCCATGCGCACGGAAGCGCGCTAACGACAATCTGCCATGCGCACGACGATTTCACTGTGACAAAAATTAAGTTTTAGTACATCATTACTGTGTTTATCATTAACCAATGACGCAAAATATCAATTTTCTTAGATTTTGAGGTCAATGACCTCTAGAGGTCATCAGAGGTCAATTCAGACTTACCTCCCGATCTTAAAATTAATCTTATAGCATGTACTAACAATGGTGAAAGTTTCATGCTTTAGTCAAATTTTGCACAATTCTTCGGCTTATCTGCTCTACTAAATGTAAGTTACATTACTTTAAGCAGAAAATCCTGACTCCATAAGATACTCTATATTCACACTTTGAAAATAATCCTTGATCATATTGATTATTACAGAATGTGCCTCCTAAAAAAAAAAAAAAAAAAAAAAAAAAAGATAAATCTTACCTCAGGTTAACAAAACACACAAAACCATGAAAAATTTGTGACCCCTGTCTATCACAGAATAACCACTGTTGTGTTTCCCCTGAGCATTCACTGGACAGACACAAAGACATACTGGTACATTGTACATTAGTCCAGTAGATGGCAGATATTCATACTGAGTAAAGGACTTGGAATCAATTTTAATGCTTATACAATTGTAAATGCATGACAAACATTAATTATGAAAATTTTAAAGTTCTTCAGTTTATCAATTCATGTTGCAGTGGGGTAGTGGGTAAATTTAGCTTGGTTGCCACCTTAGCAACCTTGGGCAACTTTTGTTTTAGCTTAGTTAGCACTATTCATTAGTACCTTGCCCCTGGTATAGGTAATAATAATAATTGTAGTTTTCCCGCCCAATTTCATCATATTTGCATTCGATTTAAAGGAGAAAATCCAGTCCAAAACTAAGTTAGTCTCATAAAAAAGAGTAAAACCTTACGAATTCAACTGTGAAAATTTGACTGAAATCGGATGAAAAATAAGGAAGTCAGGAAATGTTGAAGTTTTGCTTTAAAATTTCTGCAAAACAGTTCTTGTACAGTGGTTATGAATATGCAAATTAGTGAGCTGTTGACCCTCACAATATTCCATTGATTGTGTACACACACAAAAAATGACAACAATTCAATGTTTCTGTCATTGAAGTCTAAAACATGATGTTATTCTTGGTTGAATAACTTCATAACAGTGATCAGTGAGATATACCACTATATCAGGATTTGAGCCTTGGGCATAATAAGGTGATCCAAGTATCCTCTCGGATTACCTTCTGTATCTGTACTGATTCTTTGTTCTTCTTCTTCTTCTTCTTCTTCTTCTTCTTCTTTCTTCATTTCTGGACAAAAGTTGTGCAGCAGTTAACTCAGAAAGTCCTCTTCCTATCAATTTCAAACTTATACCATACACTGTATATGTATCATGTCCAAAAGACGACAGATCTAATGTATCATAGTGATAAGTCGACCGTGACGTCACTATGACGTCATTATATGAAAACATGGTTTCCAAAATCAGAGACGTTATGATGGCCTCCACCTCCCATCACAGCCATCCGTTCCACCCACTATCTTACTCATGACATGTACATCTATTATCATTAGTATATGTCCCGGGAGTTATGTAGAATTTGGGATGTCACAAAACTGGGAAAAATGGAAATCATGAACACCAATTATAATACCAGAGTATGATCACAGAGTATGAGAGTTGCGAGATACGACAAACTGGAAAGCTGCCATAGCCAAGAGGTAAATGCAATTCCATGACTTTTCCCTGACTTTCCATGACCACAAATTTTTCCAGGATTTTCCAGGATTTTCCATGACTTTGGAGACCCTGCATTCATATCTCATTAATGGAATGGAATTTTTCAATGAAATTTACGTCACATATATTTCAAGTCAAGTGGATTCTATTCATATTCTCAAAATTCATATTTACCCTTTAGACGCGCGCATACGTGCGCGTTGAAATATTTACATGCTCCAATCGAGCTCAATTCTTTTTTGCACACGTTTCAGACCATTTGGAGCATTTTTTGAAAAATTGAAAAAATTGGACATACGCGTACACGCGCGCACATATACGCACGCACAGCTCATATGCAATAGAAATTTCCCATTTTTTCACACGGATCAGGGCCCCGTTGCTAGAAACTTTGCGTTTAAACGCAACTTGCAACTGATTGTCACTGGCCAATCAAAATCATTGTTGCATGCATGTCTTCTTAATAGGGCAGACCCTGAGCCAATCAGAATGGTCAGTGACAATCAGTTGCAAGTTGCGTTTAAACGCAAAGTTTCTAGCAACGGGGCCCAGATGTCTGAAATGTCAAGGAATATTTCTATCAAGTTTCAAGTCAATCCGACTTAATATGACGTCATACGGGCCCGTCAAAGTTGAAATTCCGCGCGCGCATCAATGGCGATATACAGTGCAACTATGCCAAAAAACCGCCAATTTTAAATCCGATTTTATTCGTCAGGATGGACGGTGACCCCCCATTTTCTTTACACATTCTGAAAGCTGATGAGTTGTATGTTATTTCATGGGTTGGCGATGTTGAAAAAATGCTTAAAAGATATCAAATTTTTTAATAAAGTAAAAAAAGTAAATTTTCAAAATGAAGTCATCAAATTTCAAGTTCATTCGAGCGTATCTCACTAATCCTTTGCCGATTTTCACCTAGATTTCAGTATGTTGTAGCTTATTCAATGGTCTTTCAAAAGTGTAATTACAAAATTTTGATTGGATGACGGCATCACCTCGTAAAGATGGACTGAAAGTAATCTTGTCAAATTTGGCCAGTTTACGTGTTATCTCTATGGGAGTGCAGTTTTTCTGGAAATGAAAATTGAAATGACTGTCTTTATCGAGCACCAGCTCACTTATGCTTCGGTGAATTTCTCCCAGATTTTAATACGATGTAGCTGAGACTTTGGGCTATTGTAAATGTGCCCTCCGATTTTTCAAAAGACATTGGCATCATGTCAAAAAACTTGGTTGAAATTAAAGCTTATCTTCGATGTATTGAGATATTTCTTTCTTTCTGCAACTTTCTTTGCAATAACTCAAGAAAAGCAGCCCCTATCACCCCCATATTTTGCACATATTTAGTTCATGTCACGTACATTATTTCATAAAATAACAGTACTTGATCGGACACCATCTTGGGTATGTAAATTAGGGTCAAAGGTCATAAATGTTTCATCCTGTATCTTGGTGAATACGTACATGTCCTATCTTTCCCATATTTTGCACACGCAAAGACCATGTTACAAGAATCATTTCACAAAATAACCACTTTTTGCTCAGATGCCATCTTGTCTGTGCAAAGTGGGGTCAAAGGTCATATGTACCTCTTTCTCTATCTTCGTTATGACGTGTTATCTCTATGAGAGGGAATTTTTCTGGATGTGAAAATTGACACGAATGTCTTTATCGAGCACTAGCTCACTTACCCTTCGGTGAATTTCTCAGATTTTAATATGTTGCAGCTGAGACACTGCGCTATCGTTGATGTGCCCTTTGTTTTTTCATACGATGTCAGGATCACGTTAAAAAACTTGGTTGAAATTAAAGCTTATCTTCGATGTATTGAGATATTTCTTTCTTTCTGCAACTTTCTTTGCAATAACTCAAGAAAAACATACCCTATCACCCCCATATTTTGCACATGTTTAGTTCATGTCACATACATTATTTCATAAAATAACAACTACTTGATCGGACACCATCTTGGGTATGTAAATTAGGGTCAAAGGTCACAAATGTTTCATCCTGTATCTTGGTGAATACATGTCCTGTCTTTCCCATATTTTGCACATGCAAAGACCATGTTACAAGAAATATTTCACAAAATAACCACTTTTTGCTCAGAAACCATCTTGGCTGTGCAAAGTGGGGTCAAAGGCCATATGTACTTCTACCTGTGTCTTCGTTATGACGTGTTATCTCTATGGGAGGGAATTTTTCTAGATATGAAAATTGACATGACTGTCTTTATTGAGCACCAGCTCACTTATCCTTCGGTGAATTTCTCCAAGATTTTAATACGTTGTAGCTGACATTTTGGGCTATCGTCTGTATGCCATCTGTCTTTTTACTAGATGCCGGGATCACATCAAAAAACTTGGTTGAAATTGAAGGTTAGCTTCGATGTAGGGAGATATTTCTTTCTTTCTGCAACTTTCTTTGCAATAACTCAAGAAAAACAGCCCTTTTCACCCCCATATTTTGCACATGTTTAGTCCATGTCAAGTACATTATTTCATTAAATAACAACTACTTGATCAGACACCATCTTGGGTATGTAAATTAGGGTCAAAGCTCACAAATGGTTCATCCTGTATCTTGGTGAATACTGTACCGGTACATGTCCTATCTTTCCCATTTTTTGCACACGCAAAAGGGCATGTTACAAGGATCATTTCACAAAATAACCACTTTTTGCTCAGATGCCGTCTTGGCTGTGCAAAGTGGGGTCAAAGGTCAAATATAAAACTTAATTCTGTATCTTCGTTAGTATATACGGAATTCGGTACCAAAGATGGCAAGTCTGACTCCCTTTTCCAAATGAGAATCTAAACATCACACGGCCAATGTCTCCTCAACACAGATGAAACCGGTATGGTCATGCCTATTGGGATCAGGACTCAAATCATTGATTTTCGAATAGATCGGATCACCAAATTTGTCAGTGTTGACAAATTCCGAGTCTAATTATTAATTGAATTTGAATGAAAAACTGAAAATTCCAAAATTTTATGTACAAACTATAGTCAAGACCGCTATGGCAAGTTGTGAGGGTATGACATGCTCACTTTGCCATTTGCATTATATTCATATTGACCATTATATTGATTTCAAGATCAAGAACTGTTTCTTGAAAACTTAGCGTAACTTCAAAATGTCATAACTTCCCTATCTTTTACCCGATTTCAATCAAAATTTTACTTTGAACTCGTAATATTTTACTCTTTCTTATCAGACTAACTTATATTTGGACTGGATTTCTCCTTTAACAATGCGGTCATTCAAGTTTGAGTGAATTTGAATGAACACTGAGATAGAAATTCAAAGAAGAGGTAACTAACGTAAGACTTTTAAGAGCTCTCTAGACTATACGACTAGTAAATTTACGTTCGATTTCATGAGTTTCTCACTCAGAGCCAGAGGGTGTAAAAAAGGGCATTCAAATTAAAATGCAAGTGTAACGCATTTTCAAATTCGCATCAGCACCGCCGTGGCCGTGGAGAGCGTTAGGGTACTGTACTGTAAAATGAGGAATGTTCGCGTGCATTTTAATTTCTCAAATTTCGCGAGCGCCGAGACTCACGAAATTAAACATGTTAAAATGCACGCGAAGCCGGGAGTTCTTGTCTAATTTTACACTATTAACAGTTAGTATTATTGATATTTAAAGATTTAGAGTAACTACGGCAGTATGCGGCCGTGCAGCCGTTCGCGGCAGGTACAGCATACACACGAGCATACACGAAAGCATACTTTCGCGAGCCGATGTGGGCCGCCATTTTTTTCGGAAAGTGGATGTTACCATCGAAAAAAAATGAGAAAAACACGAGAAAGACATCAACAACATCGCCAGAATTGCGATCTTGTTGGCGGCCAATGCATGTACGCCCACTATTTTCACGTGCTTTCGCAATGGGAATTGGCGCTTTCGCAATGGGAATTGGCGCTTACGCAATGTTCGCGAGACATGTGAAGGCGTTCAGCGAAAGATCGCGGAGCACGCGCGTATTGCATAGGGATTGTACATCGTGCCGCAAGCAGAAATACTACGTCGCATATCGCCCATATCGGCGAAAATTGTGCCGGGTTTTGCCCTGGTAAATCATGAAAACTGCGTTGGTCAGTGGTAAATTTCTTTTATGAAAACAATTGCGTTAATGAATAATCTTGTCTATGATATATGAAATGGTTGAAAATAATTTGCCTGATTTGTTTACAAGTTGGAAAAACCCTTAACAATGCTTAAACTGCCGCAAACGGGATATTTTACTCTAGACTCTAGACCATGATATAGAGTGTCTAGTATGCAATGAATGCCAGTAGTGGCCGCTATAAGCAGGTAGCCGCTCTAGAGAGGTGGCCGCTAAGACAGGTTTGACTGTACATTTGGTTTGATTACCGCAGGGAGGTGAAAGAGCCCCCTGATTACCGTCACTTTTTACGTGATATGATGCCAAGGCTCTCTACAATGTATATTACACAAAACTTACAAACGAAGAAATATATGGGACTAAGGCTAAGCCAAGGAGTCTACAGTAACGTTACATGCGCAAAGTAACGAAACGCGTCACAATGGCGTCAAAAATAAAGTAAGTTTACGCACCTGTACAAACGTTGTTTTACCCGACCCAGCCATCCCTAAGACAATCAAGCATGGCGGCTTGGAGTCAGTGTTGTGTAAACCAGCCGAAGCAAGGGTTTTACATTCCTCGCTGGGAGATGCGTTTTCTGTCATGCTGTCTTCACGATCACGTTTTTCATACTCCATGCACGTCGCCATTTTGGTTCGAAGTTTGCCCACAGAGCTAAGCTTGTGGAGCTATCAGAGGGCGCGTACACTTGCGTGGGGGCGCGCATGCCACTGATGCAGAGCAGGGGGTGTTTCATCAGTAAACTCATAAAGCTGTTCGTAAATTTACGAACGGGTGTTTCATAAAGCTGTACGTGAAGTTACGAACAACTTACGAGCGACTGGTGATCAGTTCTGATGTGCTATACTTATAAGAATTTCCATAATTCAGCACAAGAACTGATCACCAGTCGCTCGTAAGTTGTTCGTAACTTTACGAACAGCTTTATGAAACACCCCGGGGTGGTGTTTCATAAAGCTGTTCGTAAAGTTACGAACAACTTACGAGCGACTGGTGATCAGTTCTGATGTGCTATACTTATCAAAATTTTCATAATTCAGCACAAGAACTGATTACCAGTCGCTCGTAAGTCGTTCGTAACTTTACGAACAGCTTTATGAAACAGGGCCCCGGGTTTATTTTCTTTCGCTCTGCACTGACGCAGCAGAGTGACGCAGCATGCAGCAGAGCTCTGCACTGACGATAAGGGCTCTGCTGACGATGAGCCAAAGATCTCATCTGCGAGAAAAAAAAAATTATCTTTGTGATGATCTCTTGCAGTTACTATAGTTTCAATGTGGTGATGGAATATGGAAAGTGCGGTCGCATCACAATTACTACACTCGGCAGTCTTCTTCTTACCACCTGCCATCCATTAGAACCAACTTTAAACACAATTTTTGCTGGACCAAAATATTGGAATTCTTTAGCCTATTCTCTTCAACACACCACAAGCCTCAAAACATTCAAATACATATTAAAACTATTTCTGAGTAAATATGTTACGATGTAACTAGCCTTTATAATTCTATACAAGATGTTTGTTATCTGGATCGACACTTTTACCCTATAAGGTAATTCTATATCAACTTTTACATGGTATATTATTCATGTGGAAATCCTATTCATTTTAATTCCACTGTTTTTTCTCTTTCTTTCTTTTTCTTCCCCCTCTCTCACCCCTTCGGTTCTCACTTTATTTCTTCTATTTCTCTCGTTCTCTCCTTCTCTCCCTCTCTTTCTCATTCATGTTTTCTACCTTTAAGATGTAAATATGTACAAGCTATTCAAATATGTTTCAGGAGTCTGTATATATGTTATATTCTCAATTACTCTGTACATAATTATGAATATTACTCGTCATGGTGACCTACAAATTTTACAAGCTATGGTCACCCCATTTCCGTTTGTATAAGTACCCTATATTCTGTCAATTCATGCCGATATAGTACTGTAATATTATGCAGTATGTGTCAATGTGTAAACAACAATGCAATGTAAAATGGAAATGAAACAAATACATTCAATTCAATTCAATCACGTAATTTCATGTCCCCTGTCACGGCAAGGGACTTAGTGGTACAGTTACAGCAAGGAGGCGATACTCCGATTATAGAATATCATTAATCATTATCGTTAAGTCCCATTGATAGAATTTTTTTCTGGCGCTTTATGTGTTTTTATAACAAATTCAGCAGTGGGGTGTATATAACGGGACGGTACTCAAACATCCCGAGAAATGAAAGAATTTGTAAAAATTGTTCTTTAGCTAAGACTGGTGAAGAATTTCTTTATTTGTTTAGGTGTTCGGTTTTTACAATTATCGTAAACTTAAAATGGATTCACTTTTTACTGATTACTAAAGAGACACTCAGTTCGGGTGCAGATTTGTAAGTAAATGAATTGTTAATAGAATTATTAATCACTAACCATTAACCCAAATCATTTCAGTGTATTATACAGTCAAATGATTTCATAAATTTAGGCCTAATTTATAATAACAGTATGATATGACCATTGAAGACAATTTTCTAAAAAAAACAAAAAACAAACAAAAAACAAACAAACAAACAAACAATCATACAGAACTTCTTTGGAACGGTAAAAGGAAGTTTTGAGCTCGTGTTTTGGTGCTAGAAACAAGCCGTTACTGGTGGTACCCGATACTAACAAAGGCTATAATTTTGAAAAAGTGTCAGTTGAGAATAATCCTTTATTGTAACAGTGTTATTCACTCTTTTGAAAAGGCACGCAGTCTTGGCGCTATAGTATTTGATAGTAAGTGTCCTTGAAATGCTCCAATTGACGAAATTTCATGTCGCGAAAATATCGTGTTTTACAGTATCATGTTGCTCGAGGCCTATAAGCGGGCGTGTCACAATCTGCAAGGTTGCAGTTGCGTAACTTTGGTTTCATTCGGAAATATCTCATTAAAAAAGCAGCCGGACAGCTTATTCGATGCATGCCCTTATTTCTTGCGTAAATTATTATGATTCTTTGTTTCAGATTGTCTGTGTGTGTGTGTGTGTGTGTGTGTCAAAACCGGGTCACACCAATAGATCAACATTCTACAACGTCCTCAAAACTCTGCTGCTTGAAAAGCGAATAATATCTTCAAAGTTGCTTTTTTGTTTATCATGTGGTTTACTCAAACGGACCTGAGTATCCGTATGATAAGTTCAGAATTCTCTCTAGTGTTGTAATCCTCTCCATAAATTCCATAATTTAGTTCTATTACATTTCAGATACCTAAAGTTATAAAGCAATCATGGGGAACTCGTTCTTTTTCCCTACATTGGACTAAAAGTTTTGAATGATATCCCTGACAATATTGTCGCCAGACATCCTCGTGCAGTGGAATTTTAAATTTCTCTTAGCAAATATCTCTTTAATATATCATAGATTTAAAACAAATATCTTCTCATGTATTTATTGATTCTTCTTATTCTTATTCCTTTTCTTTAAAACATATTATTCATCTATTATTGCTATTAAGTGCCCACTGCTAAGGGAGATGAATATATACATATATATATTTATTACATTAACTATCTCATTTCAGCTGTTTTCTTGTTAAAAAACATTTGTCGTTTTAACAGATAAATCAACGATGCTGCTTCAGCGCCATGAGTATATCTTTTTAGAGGGAGAATGAGCGCTTTGTAAGAGTTTCTATCATTGTTATTATTATCATTATTATTATTATTATTACGATTATTATTATTATTATTATTATTATTATTATTATTATTATTATTATTATTATTAAGTAGTAGTAGCAATAGTAGTAGTATTTTATTAGTATTAGTATTTGTAGAATGGCCAGGATGATTATTGTTACTATCATTATTGTCATTTCAATTGTGTAATGTCCATATCACAATTAGTAAGTCATGTTATTTAATGATCGTAATTACAGCAATGTTGCTGTTGAAATGTTTGAAAATTGTGGGGGAGGGGAGTTGGCTTTGACTTTTGCTTGAATGATTTCCATTTGACATCAATAGCTTAGATTCTAGACACTTAGTTTTAAGTTGTGATTGATTATTTTGAAACAAAAAAAAAAATCCTAAAGATAATGTTTCATTTTCAAAGTCACGTTCATCTTTGCATATTGACGACTGCGGCTATTTCATTGTCAACCAACTTGAAAATCTCATGCCTAATTAGATTGTGATTCAATTCACTCGGTTATGTGAAAAAAAGGTAAGCCCGATACAAGCTGTGCTTTTTGTCGTTGTTGTAGTTGTTGTTGTCGAATGCCTTCTTCAATGTAAAATGACTTTAATTGCATTATTTAGATTTTAATGATTGAGAATTGAAGTAAACAAATGTTGAACTTGACAGGCTTTCGATTTTCCACACCTCTCATTCCATTACTATAATAATAGTATAATATGACGTCTTTTTTTTTTTTTTTTTTGGTATGCTGCCAAAGAGGAATAACTTGATGGTGAGGTATAGTAAGCTTAAAATCTCTTACGTACTTTCCAAAAATGTCGATTTTTTTTTTATTATAGTATACACTCAACAACAAAAAAGAAAGAGAAAGAGAACACTTTTTCAAGTATACATATTTTTCATAGAAGATTTTGATTAAAAAAAAAATCTTTGTGCCATATATAATTATTAAAGGTTATTAACTTGGCTATCAACTCGATAGGTTAATACAAAGGGATATTTACGCGTGAATGAACAAATTCTTTTTATCTTTTTTAAGGCGCAAATGTAAAAATTGCAGAAATTGACATTTTGTCATTCATTTGCAAATGCCCTTCAAGATAACAAGAATAACAAAAGCCAGTTCAACACATTGAGAGACATGGCAAACACAATTCAGTTTTCATTAGTTTATAATGTCTTTATATCCTCAAACAAAAACAAAGTGGGGGAAATAATAATTCTCTGTCAACTCAAATTCAAATGTAAGCAGCAAATATCATAAAATGGGCAGAATTTCTGTATTTCATTATTCTAATTAAGTAATTTTAGATTTTGTGAGACAAATTTAAGAACCAAGTAGCCGTTAGAACTATTTTCAGTTTTCTTAATTTGATATCCATTTCAAATTTCTACCATTTTTGTTAAGATTGAATGCCTCTTCTCTAATGTCATTTGAATATGGATTTGACATTCTTAATTTTCTCCATTATTTTTGCCTTTATCTTTGAGGGCTACAAAGACATTATAGAGATGAATGAGTGATTTTTGCGAAGTAATTTGTTTCTTCTTGTGTTAAATTTGTCTTTTGCTCTCATTGTTATATGGAAGAGCACATTTATGCATGAATAAGAATCATGATATTGTACATTTTTGCAAGCTTTACTTTTGTGCCTTAAAAGAGAAAAACAATTGTTCACTCATCATGCGTAACTTGAGTTTCCATTTTTATTGACCTATAAGGTTGATAGCCAATTAAATTACCTTCAAAGCAAACCAAATCCCCAAGAGAAATCGTGGATTAAGTGAAAGCAGCAACATTAGTAGAACACATCAGTGAAAGTTTCAGGAAAATCGGACAATCGACGCCAAAGTTTTGGTGTTGGAACCGCTGGATGAGGAGACTATACTAGAGATTATTACGTCATGCGTGGACAATATAATGGAGATATAAAGGGAATTCCACAAAAATGCCTTTTTCATGAAAAATACACGGTCCATCAATAATAAGATAATCTTAAGAAATACAATACTGACATAATTATGTTAAGGGTTAACAATTTCCCCTGCTTTCTGAAAGCGGTTAGTCAAGTGCTCTTTCATGATGCAAGAAAAGTGAATTTTTGTGGAATTCCCTTTATATTTTCTCTACTAGTATATTGTTGTCCACACTTGACATCATAACCTCGAAGTACATATAGTCTCTTCATCCAGCGGTTTCAACACAAAAACTTTAAAAATTCATAAGCCCTAACTTTTGCCAGGGAGGTTCCTCTCACTTCCCTGCTTTTGCATCGATTGTCCGATTTTCCTCAAACTTTCACTGACGTGTTCTACTTAAAGGGATCGTATAGTTTTGGTTGAGACCCGATTTCAGGTTTCTAACATTTTTTGGTGAGATAATGACAAACCTCTTATGAAATATTGTTATGGATACATGTGCATTGTACTATCATTTCTGGGCACTTTATTGTTCCGCGGAGGAATATGTAAATAAAAGAGTTCGACAAGATGACCGAGATCGACCAAACACCTTGTTTGAGAGTCTGGGTATTTTTGGTGGTTATGATGGTTCGTTAGGCCAAGTTAACCTTCCGTAACAATATGAAAGAGCATGTAATTCTATGAGGAATTCAACGTTTATTTGATGAAATTTGAAATGGCTGAGATATCAAAAAAAAAAGCGATTCTGATAAAGTGTGGGACACACACTTTATTACGATCGCTTTGTTTTACTTTGTTTTTGGATGTTTCAGTCATTCCAAACCCGATTTTCATCAAATATACTTTGAATTCCTCTTAAAATGGTATGATCTGTACTATGTCTATATCATAAGTGTTTTCTTGGTATCTCGCAAAAAGTTAGAAGCCCAATTCTCATCTCCACCAATTTGCCAATACTGTACCATCCCTTTAAGTTGCTGCTTTCACTCAATCCACATTTCCCTTGGGGTTTTGGTTTCCTTAAAGTTAGAAAAATCTATGGTACATGAAACCTCAATACATGTATTTAGCTAAATATTCTATGAGAAGTATGAACTTGAAAAAAAACGGTGTTTATTATTATCTTTATTATATATTATCATTTTATATCTTTTTTTTTTTATGAATGTTGACCCTGTCTATACGACGGTTTTGGTCTTTACCAAGGGTGTTCCAAAGTGCTAGTCTCGGCACAGCACTAGAACTTTGCTCAGCAGAATCACCTGTACCTCTTCCAGTGTCCACGCACCAGAGAACACAAAACCTTTTTGGAGGGAACCCACTGTTGTCAAGGTGGCCTGGGGAAAACCCAGGGAGCTACAGTGAACTAACAGTCACCCACTGTTCAGTGGTGTGTGGCCGTGGACAGGTCTCATGGTTCGCTCACACAGCGATCGCGCCACACGTGCACACGCACACAAACAAAATCCAAGCACGCACACACGGATCGTGCGTCCGCTGGTCACACACGCGCGCCCGGCGCCCTCACAATCCCCATATCCAGCATTTGTGTACTGGTAAATTCAACGCGTTTCAATCGGGATGCTTCGAGTGGAAGTAGAAACTGCTCCTAGTATAGTAACGAGAAATGACCTCGAAAGACTTCTATTATTGTAGCTTATGTCGTCAAAGTGACATCAGAGGACGGAAACACGTGTATAGCAAGCAACACAAGAATCGTTTGGCGTTTGTTCTCCACAAATTTGGAGCTAAAGTAAGTGAACTGAACTAGAATTTACGTTTTCATGTGATGTATCTAACGTTAGAATCTATTCATACGAAATGGCATACCGACCCTATCCACAGTGTAACTCATATTGATGGCCCGCATATTGGATGCACAAACTACACGCACGCACCGCACGTGCACGTGCACCTCTATAGCTCAATCACGGTTCTTGAAGTAATTTACCCACTAGGCCTATTACGAACAAGTTACCAAGTTAGGGCCCACACGGGTAAATAATTCCCCATAGAGACGTGTGTTAAAATTCAAATTTCAAAAAATTCTGTAAAATAGCTGGGAGAAATGAGGTGTTTCAGCTTCACTAACCTGGATAAGTGAGATATATAGCGAGGTGCCCGCACCTCGTCAGGGGCCCGAATACCGTCACCCCGCTTAAAATTGTTTTAAGCGCACTAAACAAAAATTTATGCCTGGGACTGTGTTCAGTAAGCTTGAAGTGGAAACTTGGCAGGGCTACCACAACCAAGCAAATTGTGAAAACCGAACAATTTTTCGCGAAAATCTGAAATTTAATCGGAATACGTGTTAAGTATCACCACTGTCCTCGCACGCATCTTTTACGTGTATGTCTATGGGAGCATCACGGTCACCCGCACACGTCTTTTATGTGCTTTGTCTATGGGAGCGCGGGTGACGAGTTGCGGGCCCCTTCCTTAGTGCGCAACTTTTTCGCATTGTTCGCGTTTGACAACGATAGCAGCAAATTTTCGATATCGATCAGTGAAATTGTGGTTCCATTGGAATTTTCAGCATTTTTCCTGTATGTGAGTTGGATTTCAAAGAATTTCAGTGGCGAAATGTGATTCAAATATGCGCAAACATTAACTATGACGATGTGCGGGTCACCCAAGTATACCCTTTCATCCATCAAATTTTCAGGGTGGGGTCTTCTGCTCAAATTCTGTCCAAGGGTCCGCAAAAAAGCCAGACTACAAGTTACAAGTTCTTGTCACTCAAAAAATCACCTATTTTCCGTACACGTACCTGATGAAATATAGAACTAGTCCCCTCAAATTCCATCAGAAAAGCTTTCATCTTCCAACCAAACTGCAGTTTGTAGAAGAATTCATACTCAATATCTACAGCTATTCAGTTTTTTGCCAAACTACGTCATTGATTTTTAATTAATTTTTTTCTTCATTTATCTATTTTGGTATCTTTGGTATGAATTTGTGAAGGGGTCTGGGACATTCCATTTTGGGTAAATTACAGAATACCGGCAGCCAATCACGGATAGCGCAAATCTCTCTGAAAAGAGCGTAATTACGCTTGCCGATAGCAACCATTAAAATATTAATCCGATCTGCGATACGGTCCGTGATTCGGCTGTCGACGATTGCATTTGTTTACGTGTGTTTTCTTTGCTGTGTGCGGTGAGAAGTGTGGTATTCATACGTTGTTTACGGGGGTTTCGGGGGTGTCCCCCGATAGCGATAATAATGTAGTTCTAGATCCTGACGATGCTAGTCTAGCCGTTAAAATTTACCCAAATTTACGATGTATACTCACGTTTTTAGGAGTTGAGGATAGTCCGTATCCTAGAAAACGATAGAAATTTAAGGTGAGACTAGAAAACAATCACTTATCTAATTGCTGGTGCTAGCTTACAGTAGAGCTTACGCACTGTGTGGGTGCGCTTGACAGCCCACCATGATGACTCTATGCATGCAGTACACATCATCCACACATAACAAACAGCTTATGCGTACTTGTGGCAGTGGTAGCGCGTATTGAGCCTGCACAACGCGCGCATGTTTACTTGTACAGTGTACAGTACGTATAGCAGTTGAGCGCGCAATTGTCTCTTGACAATACGCGTATACGCGCTGCCTTGCCAAACTAGTGTAGTGTGTGTTGTTTGAAGGTTTGCATGGTGAAGTTAATTAGGAAGAAAGATTTGCGGTGACACCATGTGTATGTAGTCCTTAACCGGATCGTAGTTTGGAAGAAGACCTTAGAAAGAGGAGAAACGAAGAGGGAAGCGACATATGGGGGTTGTAATCTTCACTGCTCTCCCCTATCTCCATGATTCTCCAACATTCAACTCCTTCCTCTTCCTCTTCCCTTCTATTTCATCTTTCCCCTTCTAACGATGTCCGAACATCTTACTTGATTCTCACACTATTCTTCCTTACCACTCTCTGTGTTCCTTTCTCTACTGTCTCCACTAGTGCAACTTCAACTTCCAGCCCATTACTGTCTCCCACTCTTCACGTTTTGCCCTCCTCACAACCCCCATATGTCGCTTCCCTCTTTGTTTCTCCTCTTTCTAAGCTCTTCTTCCAAACTACGATCCGGTTAAGGACTACATACACATGGTGTCACCGCAAATCTCTCTTCCTAGTGTAGTGTGATTGTATCGTGATGACTTGTGTCGAAAAGAGATGAAGGAAGAAGGACTGCCAGCTGTTATGACGTCATCACGTTTAAAATAGTTCCGTCAAAATCGGGTCGATTTTCTTTATCGTCGATTTACTCGAGTTATCTTGATTTAGAGCAGTTTTCCTCCGAAACCACTCAATTTTCATAAAAATTATGTGGTCAACCTACTTTTTGACGGCCATTCCATTCCCGGGGTTTTTGGGGGCCCCAGACGACCGGAAAGACGAATTTCAGCCCTTCGGGCTGAAATTCCTCTCTAAGGGAGAGCCACCTTGGTGCGTATAAGAGCCGCCGGAGGCGGCTCTTATACGCACCAATATGCTAATTTATATGACGCAAAACCGGTATTCTGTAATTTCCCCTCCATTTTATTTACAGGTGTGAGCCCTATAGTGGAGGTCATATTTCTCATTTGACTTTTTAACATCATAAATGTCTTTTTGATGATATTTGCCCCTACATCATATGGGAAATTACACATTCAAGAGTTATAAAGCTTCTCAAAGCAAAGGGACACTTTTGAAAATCATGCCCTTTGGGGGTTTTTTCAAAAATATATCTTGCAGTGTTGATCAGTTCTTCATAAGATGAATACATAGATGCAGGTAGTTATCCTTGATTATGGGGGTGTCATCACCTTATTGCCTACAAAGTAATTTAAAAGACTTTGTTTTGTCAAACAGACTAACTTTATATATTTTGAGCTGTTTCAGTGGTAGCCAAAACAAAGAAATACATTAAAATAACACAGTCATTCAAAGTTGTGTCATACTGATGACTGCTATGTACAAAGATCTAGTACCACAACAACATAATAATCATAAAGAAAACAAATTGTAGCCAAGCAGAGTTGGGGGGGGGGGGGTAGAGGAGAGGGATGGGGGGGGGGGGGGTAGGAAGGAGAAGGGGGAGGAAGGAAGAGATCTGACACAAGAGATCAACATAAACCAGCAGAGCTTGTATGGGATGAATACTTCCCATAGACTTGTGTGCATTGCGTGCATTCTCTATAGGGCTCACACGGGTAAATAACTCCCCATAGAGACGTGTGTTAAAATTCAAATTTCAAAAAATTCTGTAAAATAGCTGGGAGAAATGAGGTGTTTCAGCTTCACTAACCTGGATAAGTGAGATATACCCTTTCATCCATCAAATTTTCAGGGTGGGTTCTTCTGCTCAAATTCTGTCCAAGGGTCCGCAAAGCCAGACTACGAGTTCTTGTCACTCAAAAAATCACCTATTTTCAGTACACCTAATGTACCTGATGAAATATAGTCCCCTCAAATTCCATCAGAAAAGCTTTCATCTTCCAACCAAACTGCAGTTTGTAGAAGAATTCATACTCAATATCTACAGCTATTCAGTTTTTTGCCAAACTACATCATTGATTTTTAATTAATTTTTTTCTTCATTTATTTTGGTATCTTTGGTACGAATTTGTGAAGGGGTCTGGGACATTCCATTTTATTTACAGGTGTGAGCCTAGTAAAGTAACCTGTGGCTATGAAATGGCTGAGTTTCTCAAGTCGAAGAGCACGGAATCGGGAAGGGAGGTGTTTGATTTCAGCTCTATGTTCTATTACACATGCTTATGTCTTCAATTCACCATCCAGCCCCAAGCATACACGGCCGACTGGCCGGCGAATATTTTTTTCGTATATATGGAAATGCTATAGGACATGAATTATTCATAAGTTTAGCTGAAATTTTAAAGTGCGCGAGCGCGTGGACTTCGCAAATTTGTACAGAATGAACGGACTCGCATACTATATGTACATACACAGTGTACATGATCACGTGTGATCACTGCGTGCGTACGTACGTGCTCGCTATTCAGTTTACATTCGATTTGCAGTTCATGGGTGCCCTACGTAACCCCACTGGAAATATGCGGGGAGCGGAGAGCATCGTGATTGTCAGCCAGGGCAGCCGGCGGCGTGGATAGGAGAGCAGGTACACGCGTAGCTTGCGTGAAATGTACAACTTTATAAGTCACTACCTCTACAGCCATTAACTATACACAGCCCAGTCGCTGTACATATGTAGCGCGACAGGGCTGTACCGGCGGACCTCCAAACATGAAGAGAGTTCAACGATCGCATGCAATCGCTTTGAATTTTGATACTTTAGAATATTTTTTTTCACCTCAAACTCATCTGACAAACAAAATGATAATGAGACTTCATATCTATGCTATCAATATTGAAATTTGAATTTAAAAACTTACCTAAAATGATGGTTATATGCAGCATGTGTGAACGGGTAGCGAACGGTATATCGTCTGTCACGCCAGGCCATTCCGAATATATTGGGAGGTAGGTAACATGATCTGAATGCCCTTTCAAAAGGTCGCGCTGTCGACCGTGCTGCTACACCAACACTCAAGCAGCGCATCGCACGCACGCAAATGATATCTCCGCAGAGATCAAGGCGCCATTTTGAATTCTGCAACGATGAACCCAGACGGTGTCAGGGAATCCGCCAGAAAGTGTCATTTTTTTGTTCCTCGGACTTATCACGAGGGCTCTCAATGGACTTACGAACCTTCTGTAATACAAGCATGCACTTAAGGTGAGTAACGTTTGGTAACGTTTACATTGTTTATAAAGAACGTATAAATTTTCATAAGTTTTGTAGTTGTGTTGTGGTTCCCCACTTTGAAGGTGCCCGCTCGCTGGTCAGACGCTGTATTCGCACAGCGTATTAACAGCGTCTGGTCGGGCTATACAGCCATAGGCTAGGAATTGATGCCACATTACCACTATTCGTTATATCCGTACACGCATAAATGGCCAAATAAGAGCTCTTCCGAAATCTTTTGCACGACCTTTTTGTCGATCGGGTACCAGTATTCATAAATACACCGCTACCACAGTAGGCCTACTCCGCACTTGGCTATGATTTATGAAGCGGACATGTATTCACAATCGACTTCTCAGTGCCGCCAGTGACTTGAGCATCTCGAGTGCACTTTCGAATTACAACGATAAGATTAGGCCTACCAATCCACATGTAAGCTAATAATAGTAGACCGAACTTCAGTAGAATCTAGTTCTGCGTTTTCAAGCTGATTAGTCAATTAGACGTACGTGATATGTGAGCGTGATTGTATCGGATGTACAGAGTGCTATGTGTGTGCAATGTGATGTGTGTTGTAGTGTTAGCTAGCTAGCTATCGCAAGCGACAGTTCAGTTTCCTGCATGTTGTTCATTGATCGGAAGAACCTCGTGAGTGCAGTACTAATGTTTACGCACGAACGTATGTACATGCACAACACACACACACACACCCACACACCCACACACACACATATGCTGCATCGGGCGTGCGCTGCATGCACACACGTGATCCACACAATATAATAATACGTATAATAATAAATACGTTCCATGTGTACACAGAGAGTACAGCCTGTGCAAGACGAGTCCGTTCATTACGTACAAGTTGGCCAAGCTATACAGTTTTAGCGAAGTCCACGCGCTTGCGCTCTTCAGTCTTTCAGCTCAATTTATGAGTAATTCATGTCCCTGCCATAGTGTTTCCATGTACGAAAAAAATATTCGCGGCCGGCCGGCCAATTCCTGCGTGCGCCAAAGAGATTTTCCTCCTCTCCACCACTAACCGTTAGAGGGCAAATTTAATATACAATGGTGTCTGAGCTAAGAGTTCATTGGGGCTGCCAAAGAAAGATCCGTCTGTCCGGAGGAGTCTTTTATTTTTTTGACGTTATCGCTCTCCTCCGTAGACAGATGGAAGCTGGTAGTATGCATCGCTGTGGGGAAGCTCTTAACCACTGTCTCAATGGAGAATTGGGTGAGGTACCTCACCCTTCTCGATTGCATCTTATTCACAGCCCTAACGTTAGATTGGCAAATTTAAACTTATAAAAATAGCAAAATCAACATTTCAAGTATGCATTGCACTCACCAGATTAATGATATATCCAACATTGTGGTAGAATTTTCATGGAAAAAAGATGCAACTACCAGTGGTTGGGAGTAGCAAACACGGCCCCTTTAAGCGGGTGCCCGATTTCGCGATGAGCACTCACCATACACGGCATACGACATGTACATGTAGTGCACACACACACACACACACACACACACACACACACATACACAAACATGCACGCAGATGTACTGTACATGTACATGAATACACAACCACGCTACCCCTCGGCGCGACCCTCTAGCTCTCCCTGCATTCTCGCAATGATGTAGAGCACATGGCTTTGCTTATGTAGGGGAGAAGAATGTCGCGAAAGCATGTGTTTCGCAATGGCATGGATACTTATACACGGCACTTTCGTGGCTATGTGTACTGGATGGACGGAGGTCAGAACACACCAGTCCGAAGCTTGCTTTGTAAGTTCGATGTAAACGACAACTGATGGGGAATCTTTGAAATATTGTTGTGGTATTTTGGTAGATTTTTTGTGTAAAATATCAACAAAATCAAAGATCGCTTGAAGAAAAATTGTCCCGTTTATCAGAGGTCCCCGCCCGATTATCCAGTGAAAATAACATGCATTGGAAATGTTTCTGGGAAGCGTATGTCATTTAAGCAAGGTTCCCGATTATCAGATGCCCGATTATGCGATGAATACTGTAGTACTGTATTTCGATTGCACAATGTGAGAAAGTTATCCCAAATATTGCTGCATAATGTGTCATGTCATGTCAAACTTGGTTTGAATGTAAAAAAGCTGTCTGAACTTTGGTTTGTCGTAACGCTTGATCTGTGCGCGACCGCTGGCAGCGCATCCCTACAGGAGCCAGCATCATTGCATTCGGTCTGTATAGGAGGGGATCCGTGAAGCCAGATGCAGTCTCCGCGGAACATTTCCCCGCCGACCAGATACAGACTGATCTTTCGGTCAAGGGCTGCCATTACCCACTTACGCGTAGTAATAGCAGACTTTGTGTACCGAAGTACCATTTTTACAGGGCGTATTTGAACTTTTACAGTACGTGAGTACGCACTTCTTACATTTTGGCTGCTCCTCGGTTGCTCGTTAGCTAGCGTGTTACTGCTAGCATGATCATGAGGGGTGAGGCTACCGCCGTACCGCCTTGTCGTCTTCCAGTGCTCCCTGTGTGCTCACAAAACAATAGTATAAGCCCACTGTATACAGCGGATATTTCACAAGGTTTTCGCATTTTCGCGAATTTCGTGAGTCTCGTGCTATTCGCGAAATTAAAAACACGCGAATATATTATATTGACTCTGATCCCTATGTGGGTGTGACATTCGCATGTACATTTTTCCTTTCAGTACAGGACTCCACGATCGCGAATTTAATCACTCGCGAAATCGTCAGGAATTCCCGATTCGCAAAAATTGAGACTCGCGAAATATAGAGTAAAAGTCCCGGTTCACGGTCACATAAGGGTTTTTCCACTCTGAAACGCAAACTTGCAAATTGCTTTAACCCAGGTAATAACATAAAGGTTGACCACTAACCAATTTATAATATTTTCAAAATCGCAGTACCAATGTCCATCGCGATAGTAAAAAATAACCACAACTGCGATCCGGTACAGCCTCCGCCAGTTCGCGACCGCGGTAGTTCGGTTTGCAGCCTGATGTACAATTCCTATGCGATACGCGCGTGCTCCGCGATCTGCTGAACTCTTTCATTTTGGCTCGCGAACATTGTGTAAGCGTCAAGTCCCATTGCAAAAGCACGTGAAAAGGGCTTGCGCGCTTGCACCGACTGCGAACATGCATGGCGGTGTTATTGTTGTCTTTCTCATGTTTTTCCTTTTTTTTTTTTTTTGTAACATCCACTTCTGGAAAAAAATGGCAGCCCACATCGGCTCGCAAAAGTTCTATTTCTACATGAGGACATGTAGTCAAAATCCATGAACATCGGGAAAATGACAAAAAATCCAGTTTCTTAGACCCCTTGTTCCTTAATTGTGTTAAAAAGTACTAAAAATGAAATTTTGGATGCGAGATGTCGTCATTTCGGTGAGAATATTTCACTTGTCACTTTGATTGAAGATTTTGCCCAAGTCATCGGTTGATTTTTGTAGATTAGCAGTGTGTTAGTGAATGTGTGGTATACAGAGTGTGTCGCTGTGTTCAGCATTATATTACCAAATATGCTGTAGTGGCCATGAACCGATGCCTGACCACGAACTGGGACATTTACTCTATAACGTATACAGTAGTACAGGACGTATGCATACTCGGCACTCTACAGTGGCGGATCGGGAGGGGGGCGCACCAGCCGCGCGCCCCCTCTATTTGTTGTTAATGTTTTTAAAAAAAGATATGAAACCCAGAAGTTGTACCAGAAATATTGTTTGTGCCCCCTCTCCCCCCCCCCCCCCCCCCCTTTATGGAATTCCTGGATCCACCCCTGCTCTAATACATTAGTTACTGGGGGAAAGCTCTTTAGCCACAGCCTGCCAAGTCGCTGGATACAGTATGTACCAGTATGTACAGCCACATGCACGTAAACACGCAATGCTGTTTAGGTGGTCTAATACTACATAGTAGGCGTCCCATGTTTAATGAAGTCGCAGCCTTTGCCTTTGGCAAAGGCTTCTGCAGGACAAAACCACCTTAAACTATACTATTTTTCGACGTTGAGGGCGTTACTATCCTGAATAGAGAAATAGTACAGGCAGAGGGTCTGGAAACCAGACTAAATTTGGTACCGCATTCGGCCAAGTTTGCGCTTACAGTGAGAAAAGGCCGGGCTTGGCCGCAGCCGAGCCACGGCCGAGACTACCTCCAGAGCTTGGCCAAATGCACGGCCGATTTTGGTACCACATTTGGCCTTTTGCAGTGAAATGAAGGCTGGGCTCGGCCAAGGCCGAGCCCGGCCTTTTCACTCACTGTAAACGGGGTCCAAGAGTAGTCGTATGGCGTTATCGACTGCATTCGATTGCATCATTCGATGATTTTTTGTATGATCAGTGTACTACAATAACCTTAACCCTATAAAGCCCCCCTACCAGATTTTCGTTTGCCACTCCTTCGTCCTTAATCCGATTTCAACCAAATTTGGTGACTTTTCCTAAAATCTTATTGCAAACATTTTGATATATAATTTAGCTATATTTGATGTTGCTGGTTGCCATGGCAACCATAAACTGACAACCATGTCAGTCAGATTTTGCATCTTTTTTCTGTTCCCATTTCATTTAACAGCATTACAGTGTCTGAAATGGGTGTTTCTTGGCTGAAATTTGTTGAAGAAGCAAAATCTGAAGTAATTATGGTCCTGGAAAGTTTTTCTTATTATTTCCTTTGTTTTTATGTGACAAAGGCATAAAACAATAGATGTAATAGAGATAATTGAAAACAATAATATTTTCTACAGATTGCCCTTATATTTTGAGTTATTTTGATTCCTTCACCCAAGTTATGCCTCTAATATCATAAGTTTGTCATATTATCAATTTGCAATCTCAAAATTCCACTATTATGCAAATATGAAATGTCATAACTATACATGTTCCCACTCCAAACATTTCATCTCAGGTCTCATAATGTATCACTATGTTGATATGAATAGCGCCCCCATGTGATGACCTTGAGAAATTTCAAACATAACAAACAATAAAATTCCACTTGCTTATCATTTGTGGTAAATATGAAAATGATTGGTCTATAATAAGACATATATAATGGGGATAAAGAAATTATACCGAAAAATCATGTTTTTAGCATATTTCCTATGTATTTCTTTATATTTTTGTAAATAGCGCCCTCCATGGGTGACCTTGTGAAAATTCAAATGTATGGTCATGTAGAGTATCAGTTACTCTACCCACGTGCCAAATATGACGATGATACATCAAATAATAAAAAAGTTATATAGGGGGGGCACAATGTGCCCCCCCTTGGGCCTGCGAGGGGTCAAAATAGCTTGGGCTTAATAGGGTTAAAACACAGCACAAATGTATGCAAATGTCCACGTACGCAGCTAGGTTGGTGCTGCTGCGCCGCGCCGGGCCACTGACCAGGCAGCCACGGCAGCGTCTACTCATGCGGATGCATATATTGATATGGCTCGATGAGGCGATACCGATATACAGTATTGGACATAGCTGTGTGCAGACGGAGGCCAACGAAGGAAACGTGCACACACCGATGGTCTACGCGCGACTACTATTTTCACATCTGGCTATAATGTACTATTGCAAGTTCGCGCTTAATATTTCACAGTTTTGGGCATTTTTTGTGATGAGACAGAAGTTTCTCTAGAGTTCTTAGGACATGCTCCCACACCTCTCAAATTTAAATTTTAGTGGAGAGATTCCCTTTAAAAGATTTCAAGTACCCGGTACATACATATCTTTCTCATAATGGTATTTGGCTGCCTTTATTGATAGTAGAGTACTGGATTTCAGTGACTTACAAATGTAATGCTTACAAACTTTGTACCAACTGTTGACCACATATCACACATGATGTATTTTCATCTCGTCTAAAATGGCACACACACACTTACACTCTATTACCGGGTACATGTAAGTAAGGTCAACGTGTACATGTAGTGTACAATGTACAATGTACAGCAAGTATTTTGCTTTAGTGTATGCAACAAGGTTGCCTTGTTGATTTTTTTTTTCACCAATGAGGATGTACTAAGTAAAAACATACATTTTCACAAGATTTTTGCAATTTGACACCAGAAAGTTATTAATGCACTCATGCCTGTCTGTTCACAATATTTTCACATGTTGTTGACTCTTTATGTGCCACGTTTGCATGCCCCACTCAGTCAATGGCGTGCTCCTTACTGATCAATAAATCGCCCAATGCTACAGTACAATGAAAGTGTTTCTTGCGATTCTATTCCTGTCACATACATCGTATACCTTGCATTTTACAATTGTACATTGTACACTGTATGTACATTGTACATAGTGATTGACTGTACATGTATGAAGAGTGGTCCCTACTGGCTTTGCGAGTAAATTCTCAGTTCCTGTCAATGTTTTTTGTGCAAAAGCTATACCTTCACAATAATGTAGATTCTAGTCAGTTGAAAGAAAAACAATCATAGATTCATCATACAATTGTACTTCAAAGCAAAGCTTGGCATTTTCTCTACAACTTTACTCGTTGCATGTTCAGAGAAACAGAAATCTATATAGTCATTATACATAGTAGATTTAAAAAAAAAAAAAAACAATAAGATGTTTCCCAAAGCATGACTACATTGTACATGTACAGATTGTCATCACAGAATAGTGTGGCATGCAGGGAGTTCACACCATGGTACCATGTACGTAAAGAGTTAAATTTGCAGCCCAACAGTGGTTTGCAAAATTTGCGAAAATACCAGCCTCTACAGTACAATCAAGTGTGACAACCATGTGTATGCCACATCATTCACATATTTTGTATCACCCACTGGTAAATAAAGAGAGTCTGCTCACACTGTCCATCTCTCTGGAATACCTGGGCCCTGTTTTATGAAGAGTTAAAATTGATTATATAGTTGATTTCAACTGTAAGTCTATGACAGTCTGTGTGATAAGGAAATTTAAAATCGATTTTATCTTTTGATAAAACGGGGCCCTGGTATAATTTCTCCAAAGATCAACCATCAAAATGTTCCAGCACTCCATATAATGACACTTGTGTGCACCACAAGTGATAGGGGATATCCTCTGATCATAATTCAAATGTCAAATTCCTACTGTGTTGATAGACAAGTGTTTCAATAGGGGAAATTATGATATTCCACTGACAAGCGTGACATGGTGTGCATCGGCATTAGAAAAGCATTGTCACTTAGCTGTGTACGAATCTAGAGGAGAGCTTGGAGATCACTGCACATGTCTCTGATCTGATTCACAGCACATGATCTTTCCCTGCACAGCTGCCAATGAACCCCTGACAAGCCTGTCAAAGATTCCTGTCACCCAAGAGGCAGAGACTTCCAACTCACTGCTCGGCCAAACTTCAATGGTTGTCAGCTATCACGGCCAAGATGTCCCGAGAAGACAAACCCAAAATCCTACGACTCTTTGAGGAGACTCTGACCAAAGACCAGCTGAATGATCTCATCCACAGCCGTAAAAAGCCTGGTAAGTGTACAGTGTAGGCTGCACTACACCCTCTACCATTGTCATTTGAACTTGTATCACAAGACCAGGAAACAGCTGGCAGATTTGTAAATGAAAGGTAGATTTAAACTGAAGAGATTCTTGTATTTGAAAATATGACTCATTTGAATTTGGTGTTCCAAATCTGCTGAATATCAAAGTCTTGTTTTCATTTGAAAAAGAAAAAAAAGTGTGATTTGATGATCTCATATAACAAGGATTCATTAATTTAACCCATCGACTGTTGCGGCAAAATCAGCTTGTTAGCTGATTTTGCTGCAACTCACATTTCCCATATACGCCTGCCCAAGTATACTAGGGACTAGCCTTCAACAGGTTAATGAGCACTTTGCAACACATTTCATAACAAATCTTAGCAGAGTGAGATCTTGAAATCTATGGCTCACAGTGACCTGAATATCAACAAAAATATTGAAATTACTGTTCATCGTTCAAGAGCTATTTTTACCACTCTTAGTCTACTTACTGTAATTTGTTATAATTTACCTTGTCAGTTATATGTCTTGACTCCTGTACCTTCAATAGCAGTTACAATTCTAGATAGAACTCACACTATAGGAGGATCGTCTGCTCTCTGACCTTGTTTCATTAATCACCCGACGTTATTTTTTTCGAACACATATACTTACACATACTGTGTTTATGATTATATCAAAAGAGCGTAATCAGTTTTCAATTTACAGGTATGTGTGTGTTTGTGTGTTTATGCATGCGCCTGTGTTTGCTGGTTTGTAAATCTGCATGTTCTTATCATGTTTACGCCATATATTTCGTGAGTCTAAATTTTTGTGAATCGGGACTACAAACTACAAATTATTTTACTGTGTAAAGTGTCATAAGGCACACTTGCGTCACAACTTCTCCTCACCTCCAATGCATTGTCCTTGTTTTCTTCAGGTGTGCGTTCATTGGTTCCACATGCCGTGTAATTTGTCAGACCTGTTTAATATGAAGTCAAAGTTTTGTATGTGTGTGTTTGTGTGTGTGTGCGTATGTGCACTGTATGTTTGTGTGTAATAGAATTGCATAATATCCAAAGATAAGGTCATGGTGTAATGACTGGATCTGGTATCTTTATGTGGTGTCTGCATCAAGTTTTTGATTTCTTTGTCAAGAAAACAGTGAAGATTGTGACTGTATTAAAGATTGTTTGCAAATGCAGACTAGCTTTTTGTGTCATATTTCAATGTCATTTGCTAACAGCAGTGTTCCATGAATAAACAGCAGTGACACATGGGCACACAGTTTTGTCACTCTTTTTGTAGCACATTCGCACCCTGCATTTCTATAATGTCCTTGTTCAATGTAATCCCAGTGGGAGTGATATTTAACCAAAATTACACTCTATAGTCTAAAGTACCGTAACTGGAGGCACTTTCTACAGTTCCAAGGATATCCACTCAAGCGGAGTTAGGATAATGTTATTTTCACAAATTAGGAGATCTAGGACATTTTCACAAAATGATGTTTCTGCAGATTGACACCAAAGCTATCATACAAGTGCACTGCTACCTGAGCGCATAACAAAATTTTTGCGTGTTGTTAAATTCACAGTCCAACTCTGATTGGCAAAATTTGCAAAGATTAAACCCTTGGGAAAAAACAGCTTATGTAGTATGTGTGAAGCTTGCATACATTGTACATTCTAATCAGCATGCAACCAAATTAAGTTGATAATTTTGATGTACGTGTAGATTAAGTTGTTTTTTTGTTGTTGTTTTTTTAATTCTGTCCTATGTGTAAGTCAAGGAAGCAGCCAAATCATGATTGTTGTAGCATAGCTCTTCCTGGCACTCATTTGTACCAGAATGTTTGCAAGATTGTACTTTTTAGAGAACACAAAAGAATTTGAAGTAATTTTTTTCTTTGTCAATTTCTTTTTTTTTTCTTCTGTCAGGTCACTGGGAGGATGGTGTTGTGTCCTACTTCCGAGTCTACAAGATCATTCAGATGCTGCGTGAGGAAAACAAACCATGTACGCCACACCTGGTCACAGCCATTGATGTCCTGTCTGATGGCAAGTCCAAGATTCGCAACCAATCTACCTACGATTTCTGCAAATACGTCAAGTTTCAGGTAGAGGACCATGTGGACCGAACTGATGAGGAGCTTCAGCAACAGGTGGAACGTCTCATGCCTGGGTGCCTTCCCATTGGTCCAGAGTGTGAGTCTCTGGGTATTACAGGAGACATATTATTTGATGAGGAGAAATCCTTTGAGGAGCCTATTCCTGTGGATCGCATCACAAACCGAGTAATGTATGAACTCAGTCAGTTCCTACCACGTGTCCTTGAGAACCAACAGAGTATGGCAAAGTGGCTGAAGAAGATTTTGCACCTGCGAGATGACCATGTTCCTTCCGTGGACTTAATCACAAAATGGTGCAGTGTTCTCCACAAAGAAACATCTCGCAAACGACGTTCTAGCATGTCTCAAGCTCAGCAGTACTTAGAGGAAAAATTTTCCTTCACTGATTTCAAATTTGAGGATCCTCAGAAGGAAGCATCTGAAAAGACAGATGCAGATGCCAATGAACCTGCACCGCCAGATGAGCAGGATCAGCCAATGCAAGTTTCAGCTGTAGATTCAAGCGCTACGGCAAAGGCAGGGGATGACCGAATGGAAGCTGATTTTTCAGGGAATGAAAATGGCAGCGCAGAAACTGTAACTGGCATTATAGCTGAAGCACTGGACATTCTGGACGAAGGAGAGTGCCAGAAGGAACAGGATGTGAGTGTAAAAAAGCTTTCTCATCCAGCTGTAGTGGACAAAGATGGTGATATACAGGTTGGTGATATCACCAGACAGGATGGGGATAACTCTGCCGCTGTCACCTGTGATGACTCCACACTTGAGCAGAATGAGAAAGAGCAGACGGCTATTTCAAAAGACATATCAGGAGCAGAGCATTCTTTCACTAAGTCTCCAAAAAGTGTAGCAAAGATGTCAACATTTGATGAATCCCAAGATTCAGGAGGACGTGTGTCAAAAGTGAAAAATGACAGCAAGAAAATTGCCAAAAAGGATGTGCCAAAACCAAGTTTGAAAGGAAGTAAAAAAGCAGCTCTTGGCAGAAACAGAAAGAAATTCTCAAACAGTGGGTGTGATGACTCAGATAATGATGAGATTTCTGACAAAGATGAAGTCACTAGTATGACCAGTGGAAAACCTGCGAATGTTGCCCTAGATAAAGCCACCTTGCATAAAAATTTAGCTAAAGCAAACAGAATCATCAAGACAGTACTACGTGTTGTGTCGAGACTGAAAAAGGAAATGCATGTGACTATGAATTATCTTGAAACTGAAGCCAGTAAGCTGTGTGATGATCTCAAATATGAACAAGAACGCCTGGAAAAGGCAAAGAGACTCATAGATAATAGCAGTGTCAGTGAAGGAGAGGAAACAGAGGAAGAAGATGCCGATGATAGTAAGGAAAAAACAAGGGCAAGCGGGAATAAGCGTAGGTCCTCCAAAAACACCAAAATGATCACAGTACAAGTAAAACCAGGGGTTAAAGATACCCTGAAGAAGTCATTAGTGAGACTTAGACCCCTTCCCTGTCAAAAAGATGGAGATGGCAGTGATATTAGTGACTTGCATGACTCGGCATCCAGCAGTGATAGTGACATGAAGTCAAAGATGAGCAGGGCCGAGAAAAAAGTTATGGCCCACACCAAATTAGTGAAAGAAAGCTCACCACGTAAGGGTACTTCTGTAAGCAGTGCCAGGTCCAGGTCCAAGCCAAAAGCTACTCGTAATCGCAATGCAGTCGAGTCCTCACCATCAGCACAGTGTAGTTCAACAGCAGGGCTACAGAAATCCACAGAATTGAAGTGTGAGAGTAGTGAAAGTCCAGGAAATGATGTGAACGATTTTGATAAAGCAAAATTGTTTTCAAGTAGAGTCTGTGTCAGCCTTACCAAGCTAAGCCGGAAACAAATGGAGAAGGCAGAAAGAAGAAATGATGAAATGATTGAGGTTGAGGAGAGTGAGGATGACTCTTCCAGTCTCAAGAGCAGCAGACAAAGAACAGTGCAGAAGAGTAGGTCTAGAGCCAAGAGGTTGGAGAAGACTCCAGAGAATGATTCAGAGACTGAGCCATCGGAGGAGGAGGAGGAGGAGGAGGAGGATGACATGACTTGGGCTCCTGCAAAGTCGGCAAAATCAACTCACACAGACACAGACTCCAGTGAGGACCACGGCAAAGGAACAACAACCAGAAAATCCTCACGCAAAACTAGGATTGCCTCTGGTAAAAGCAAATCTCGGAAGAATAAAGCTGGAGAGAAAGAGACCAGAAAGGCAGCTGCTTCGAAAGGTAGTAGGTCAAGGACGTCCAGAAATGCTGACAAGGATGCAGAGTCATCTGAAGAGACCTCCAGTGATGAACAGAAAAAAACAAATTCAGGTTCTTCAAAACGTGAAGAAGTATTGAAAGGCGATAGACAGCAAGGGAATAAGCAGAGCTGCAGTGAACCCCCTCCCTCCAAAGAGAAGCCCAAAAAGCGGTCATTGGATGATTTTGTGAAGGCACTGAATTCACCAAAAAGAATCAAAATGGGCACTGAGAAGAAAATGCCAAAAATGAATGCAAGAGGCAGACGCTGTAAGGACATTCAGATTGTGGAGGAAAGCCCTACCAATGAAGATGACTCTGACCACGAAGACAACGAGGATGATGACTTCCTTGAGAAGGCAACCGAACAGGAACTGCAAAGGCTGAAGGAAGAGGAAGTTGGCAGTAGAAGCCAAGGAATGCAGAAAGAAGCTGGTTTTGAAGGAACTATAGTCAATGGGGAACACAATGCCACAGTTAAGAGTACAGAAGATGTAAAGACAGACAAGCCAGAGTCGAGCAATGTCTCTCAGATGGATACAGAGGTAGATGTATGTCCTCCTTTAATTGAAAATCAAGTAGATAAAAAAAGAAGTGATAGTGTACGGGAAGTAGCAGGTTCTGATTCCTGTACAGAAGCCAAGGTCAACAGAGGAAAGGAAGGCATGGTGGGCAGTGAACAAGTTGTAAAAGCAAGTTGTGCAGAATCAGGTTTTGATCCTCACATGGAAGTTGAGGGAGCTGAAAATCCTCTTTTAAATGAAATCCGAGAAGGAGGAAGAAATATTGTAGAGGTAACATCAAAATCTGATTCTGACACAGGAAAGAATGTAAATGGAGAACAGGAAATCATGAGCAGTGTAGAAGTTGTAGACTCAAAATATTCAGAACCAAGTCCTGATCCCCAGATGGACACTGAAGTAGATACAAGCCCTCTTTCAGTTGGAAAGCAAATTGAAGAAGACAAAACAGATGCAGACACAAGAGATGGAGAAAGACAAGATCCAGAATCGAGTCTTGATTCCCAAATAGAAATGGAGGTATATGAAAGCCTTATTTCCAATGAAAAACAAGAAGTAGTGGTCAGTAACTCCAAAGACAAAATGAAAGGGGATATGAATGATGGATGTAATCACAGAGTAAATGGACAAATTAAGGAGGGAGAGGATGTACGTAAAACGGATGTGCTGGAAGGGGGAGATAATAATTGTGATTATCATGGATTGGAGGAGGATTCTGGGTCAATTGAAAGCAAAGGGGAAGAAGGGCAGGAGAATGCTGAAAGTAGCTTAGGCAAGGCAAGAGGCCATTCTGAAAGTGAAGAGTCATCAGTACAACAATCTCAAAACATTTCATCACACAGGAAAGCTGAGAACGGCACTTCACAACGCAAGAAAAAGGCGAAGAATGAGCGGGGCAAAAATAACAAAGTGTCAAAGCCGGCCTTCCCAGGAGACAGTATTATTGGAAAACAGGTGAGACACCGCAGCAGCTTGGGCCATCCAGATATCTTCAAGTGGTACAAGGGCAAAGTCCTGCGAAAGAGCACTGCCAGTGAGCTGCTCAAACTTGGCCAGGAACACATTCAACACTTGAATAACTTGGTTACCATCTTTGCTGTAAAATATGAGGAGTATACTGATGTTAGTCATGAGGCGCTAGAGGTTGCTTGGCGAAAGGGTGACCTCAAGATTGTGCCATAGAAATCACGGAGGAGTAGTTTCTGTCTGGGAATCCCTTTCTTCTCATTATGTATGTACAAAGGAATCACACAACACCCTGGAAAATTCACCCATAGAAGAAGATATCTGTAATCTTACTTTACTACCGGTATTTCTGTTTAGATGTACCCCACCTCTTACGGAACTCTTACACGCAGCGGATAGACTTTTTAGTTCACTCGAGCTAAAGGTTATTGCTGTAACTAATAGTTTGTTCTCTGGCATCCAATGTCCCATGTCTGCCATGCATTAAACTGTTGGTCACATATCATACATATAAACTCTATACATTTTCAGCTTCCTGATAACCATGATGGGCTCATCAAACCTGGCAGGTGACATCCTTTGGATGGTACGATTTCAACTTGGGCATCAAATTGGGGACCGATTTTACACTTTCTTCATCTTCAAATCACATCATCAAATTTTCACCAAACACCTTTACTATTGCTATAGGGAGATGTACTATTTGTACAAATAGGCACCATGACCCCTGTGCCCTGAAATTGGCAATCCTTAAAACTCTTCTTCACTAGAAGTCTTACCTGAGCTATATACATGGCGCAAGTTAGCTATTGTGATTGCGAAGTGTGCACCTGCCATGCTATGAAATTGTTTTTTTCTGCATGAGTATTCCCATTGACCAAATTCCTGTCTTCCCCCATTTAAGGATGACTATCATAAGTGGAACGTTTTCTTGACATTGTTGATATTTTTAAAGGACAAATTTACCTTAATATACATGTGGATTGAGTGAGCAGCAATATCAGTAGAACACATCAGTGAAGGCTTGAGGAAAATCAGACAATTCGTTCGAAAATTAAGAATTGTTACATTTTTCTATGCACTCCCTGCTGAATGAGAAGACTACCGCATTTTATGATGTCACATGCATAAAACGATACAAGGAAAATATAAAGGGAATTCCACATTAACATTTTTTGAAAAAAAAAACAACAACACATTCCCTGTATTTGTTGCTACTTGTAACTGATGTTTGTTAAGGGTAATATGATTCCCTCTTCCTTCTGAAATTCACATGCGTAGAAAAGCAAAAATACGTTGGATTTTCTTTATACATGTCGTATGCATGTGACGTCACAAGCTGTGGTTGTCTTCTGTTTCAGAGATGGCATTACTTAAACTTCAAAATTTTATAATTTATGAACAGATTGATTTTTGTGAACTTTCACTGATGTATGTTACAAATATTGTTGCATTCTCTCAATACTTATGTATATTAAAGTGAACTTGTCCTGTCATGTTACAGTTACTGATAGTTGTAGCAGAAAAGTTTCTACTGGACAGGAATAACATGTGGCATGTGTCAAGTCAAAATTTTGCATGACATTGTTGTTTGTATTATTTTGTCGTGATTTTTGCTGGTATTTTTTCAACCATTGAAGTTGAATATGTGTCGGTCTTATAAAAATTAGATTGTGGGATTGTCATAAGTGACTGTTGTTATACTTGGGGATCTGCAAGTTGTCTTCAGAAGACAAGTTGACACTGAACTTCATTATGTGAAAGCATGATATGATGTACACAGTGAGGTGACTTTAAAAGGAGGTCCCATCTTCACTGGTGAGGGCTCTAGCTCAGAGTGATCCTGCTATTATGATGTCACAAAGTATGCTTGTAGGTAGCAAAATGTTTGTGTTTGCTTTGCATGAAGAGAAAATTTAATCTTTGAACAACTTCTAGTTGCATTGCTTGTAATATAGTTGTAAAATTTAAAAGCTGCAGTTTGGTCATGCACAACGGTATGAATGTGGCTGGCAACTCGGTGGTGGATGTGTATCAGTTCATTAGGTAAACATGTCTGGTTTTATGTTCAATTCTGTACTGTGTATTCATGATTAACAGTGTCTTTGCAAGCTTTAAACAATTGAAATGCAGAAAGATTGTCATTTTGTGTCGTTTTAAAGGTGTATATGAGTAGATATCAAGCATCAATTTTTGAAAGTGATTTATCCCAGCATTCTATTTTTATAGATAATTGCAGTTGTTGGGCATAGTAGCACTTTTATGGAATCTGTCCTAGTTATAAAGAAAGAGAAACAAAGAATGTGTTACTAAACTACTATTCTCCACAAGTTTTTAATTTGCATTGTATTAACACTGTGTCATGAATTTCAAACATTGTTATCAGATAGTCTGTAGAGTTAAACAGAGAAATATGTGCACAGTAAGCAGTCATGGTACACATATTGCACTCCAGTGCAATATTGCAAATCTCATTGTACATGTAGGTATGGTATTGTATGTTTCAAAAAAAAAAAAAATGCACAGTAGTCCAGCAAGTTACAATTTCATTTTGCCTAGCAACAAACCCAAGTCCAATAAATATGTTATGTACAGTTTCTTTTATGTAGGTAGAAATGGATGTAAGTTATTCATACTCTTTAGGGTCATTTCATGTGCTTACTCAGTGAGAGGAAACTTGTAATACAGCTGTAGTTTTTTTTTTGCACACTACAGTAGGCCTATGTTATAGGTGTTTTCTTGAAATTTTGTCCTCTTATGAGGTACAATCTGTATACCTGTTGAAGATGAGTCCTGAGTATACTCGGGCAGGTGTCTACCGGAAATGCGTGTTATAGCAAAATCAGTCCATCCTCATCGGGTTAACAAATGGTGTCCATGCGTATAATCCAAACTGTTTTCACCATTACCAATCTGAATTGACAGTGGTCTCAGGTTGTGACCTATGGTGTTTTGTATAGAATGTCTTATTGTGTCTTCAAAATCATCTTTAAGTCTTACCATTCATGAGTGAAATTGTCATAGCTCCTTACTTATGATAGAAGAGACACACATGTCTGTTATGCATAAATCAAACAGAAGAGCTACTGTAGACATCTGTGTCCATTTCAGTGAGAATTTGTAAAAGGAAAACTTACACACCATAGTACCACTGAAAAATGATTATAAGAGAAAAAAAAAAGAAATCTATCAATATTCTGATTTATTCAACTGTTGTGCATGTAATGATGACAAAAATTTTGCATGAGACAACCATGAAGCATTATAGAGATAGGCCTGGCCTTCTTTTTCAAGCTCATGTATGCATCCACTGAATCTACAACTGTACATGTATGCGAGAGAATGTCAGCTAATAAAAAATAGCTTATAAACTGCATATTGTTCAAGAGCATATCATTCCATGGGGACTGTTGATGAAGAAACTCATCTTTGGAATGAGAAAGTACATGTAGTAGTATGAGAAAGTAGTGTATAAGCTGTTATTTTCGCGAGGGTTTAATTTTGGCGAATTTCGCGAATCTCGGATCGTGAATTTAACAACACGCAAAAATGTCTCCATGCGCTAGGGTAATAGCGCATTTACGTTAGCGTCGGCATCAGTTCGCGAAAATGTCTATGACCTCCGCATTTGCGAAAATATCTGTACACGAAAATAACAGCTTATACAGTACATGTAGTAGTAGTAGGGAGGCAGTATTGTGCTTGTTAATTTTGTGCAAATCAGTTGACTTGCAAAAAAAAAAAAAAAAAAAAAGATTGGAAAGCACAGTGTGGCAGCAAGAAAAAAAAAGTGAAGCATGCATGTACATTTTTTTTTTCCAGAATACATTGTATACCTTGATAACAAATGTGAATGATGCAGGTACACTTCAATCCAATATTGTTTACCATGTAACAAAATTCCAGACTTTTAGACTTCAGTTTGTAGATACTAGACATGAGCAACATGCTATAGCACAGATTTCATTAGCTCTGACTGACTTTTGGTCTTTAATTGAAATATTCCTTGATAAATATATGTAGTGCAATAGCTGTTAAGTGGTACAGATTTCATAAAAACAGTCATCCTCGTCGAAGTTGAATCCAAAGAAGTCAGAGATTTGTGTGAATTTTGACTTGCACAATAGAAATGAATTATCCAGCCAGCATAGAATCATCTTCTACTTTGCCAATTTTTTAGCTTGTACAATGTATGAGGTCAACTTTGGTGAGGTTGAATTATTTGTCAGTATCAAGTACACGTGTATGTGTTTAGTGTGAAAAAGAAAGTGAGAGAATTGATCTGTCCTCCAAATAAGCTGAGCATTCTGGTAGAGCTAATATCTTGTCCAGGCACTCAGGCTGTCTCAAAGCATAGTAGTATTATGATGATAAAAAGAAAAATGTCTTCAGTAGGTGATATTAAAAGTGACATCCACTCAATTAATGGATACAATTCACCTTAGTACTCACATACTTTTTTGTGATATTTAATGTGCTGTTTTTAGCAGCCATTGATTTTTTTTTTCTCTTTCTCGTTGCGAAACAAGCTCTGATTTCTTGAATTTAACCATTCAGTCGAAAAATGATATGGGAGATTGTGGCAGGATAATTAAAGTAACCAACTGGAACCCCTGCCCAGCTTTTTGTGATCCTCAAATGATGTGGTGGTTGTTGAGAGAGAGAGAGAAAAAAAAGTGAGTTCTCAGAGAGAGGAAGTCCTTTCTTGCATCAATGTAACTTGTTGTTTCAAAAGGTAATCACTGCTAAAACAAATAGAATTGCTGAGCTGCAGGGATTCACATTCTCTATTTTATCTTGCAAGAAATGAAACAATCTGCACATGGTAATCTTGCTTCCTTACCTCTTGCCTTGAATGGGATTTAGTTGTTATGAAATAAATTTTTTTAGAAATGCCCAGCAAACCGAGCTGCAAGCATCCACTCTGTGGTTAGTGCTTGGGGGCTATCGAGTGAATTACTTTTGAAATATATAGTACATTGTAACACACTGTTTGACTGTGTAGTACACTTGTACTGTGTGTTATGTTTGAACTTACAGTTGTACATATAAGAATGAGACATTCATGTAATTTTCCTTCCAATTTATTGTTGAATACAAATTTGTATTTCTCTTTTTATGCCTCTGCCCTAATTGGTGTCAGATGCATTATTTCTTTCTATGGAAAGTATGAGAAAGGTGTGTCCAACAAAATTAATGCTGTACATTGGTGCTTAGATATTAAAAGAAGAATTGTTCAGCATTGTTGAACAAACCTTTGGCATTGATCTTGTCCTTCATTGGACTATGGTGTACATAAATGGTATTTGCTGTCATGATAAGATATATGAAGAATGTGACTAAGTTAGTGTGACAGTGGAAATTTTGTGTTATTCTCTTGGCTGAGCCTGTTTTGATGAATTTTGCCTGGTTTTAATTCCGTAGTAATAAAATTTGAAAAATAGCGTCATGTCTAACAAGCAAAATGTGTGCTTTTATTTTTTGCCCTAGTTATTTCAATTTGCTCAAAATTCACCAAGACAAAAAGCCCACACTGCGAAAATTTCCACTTCAGCAGTACTGTAATGAAAGAGAGAAAGGGAGAAAGAGTAGATACATGTATGTAAGATGAAATTTTGGTTTTTGCGTGTAATTGAATAAGTTGATGAGAGTTGACTAATCTGTAAAGCAGAAGTTGCATGCATATGAGTTTGTATGTGTGTGTGTGCGTGTGTGTGTGTGTGCCCATACACATGTGATGGCATGTCTGGGCACTTAATGCCTTTGTATAATCAAACTTCTCCATGTTAAATGGCCTCACCTAGCTCGTATGTGTTGGGCTTTTAGTGATTCCAAAGTGCAAACCCAACCACATGCGGAAATGATCCATCCATATGCATTGTACATTATACATCATGACAACTGAAAATGAACAGAAAAAAAAAATAATAACTTTGGTATTTGTGTGTGTGTGTGTGTGTGTGTGTGTGTGTGTGTGTGTGCATGTCTGAGTGAGTGTGATTGTAATGGTTATTGTAAGCTTTGTAGCAGAGGGGCATGTAAAGAGCAAAAGCAGCATGTATTGCATCCATAGACTGCATTTGAATGATCAGTGATTTTGGGCATTCATTCGCTTATTTCTTTCAGATCCAAGCAGCGGAGAGCCTGATTGGCTGTCCAGAGGTCATAGAAGGGTCATTTGAAAAGAGAACAAACTACTGGTGTTACCTTTGTTCCTGTGATGTGGAGAGACATGCCTATGATGGCCAGGTTACACTCAAGTTGGCCAAGTTCATAGAGCACTTGTGCAGGTACATAAACATACTGCATAGGGAGCGTATATTACACCTAAATATACATAGGCCCACATCAACTGTTCATGGTGCATGTATGTCTGTCTATCACGTGTATACACGCACGTAGACCCCCCCCCCCCCCTTGCATTAATTGCATTAGTTCACTATTTATTCGGCACCGACTTTCCCCTATATTATTACCTCCGCCAAAGAAGGAGGTTATGTTTTCGTTACTGTTGGTTTGTGTGTTCGTTCGTTAGTTTGTCTGTGACGCAAAATAATTAAAAAATTAGTTAATGGATTGGGATGAAACTTGCAGGAAAGGTTGAGAATGACACAAGTAACAAACGATTAACTTTTGGTACAGTGATCCGAGAATTTTGGGGGAATTTATGAAGGATTTTTGGTATTTTGGCAGGTAGGGTCACTGAACTTGGGAGTTCAGGCTAAGCGTATTTGAGGTTTGCATGCGCGCACTAAAGTGCATGCTCTAGTTTCTGCTAGGGCGAGGTACACTGTGCAGCTGAGGGTTTATGATGTAACAAAGGCTTCTATATTGGGAAATCGGGCGACTTTCAGCACACAATGCTCACTGATATCAGGAAAATGACGATCAGTGGTAAAATGAGCTGCATGCTTGGCGGAGGTCTGCGCTCTCGAGTGCTTTTCTAGTTAATGACTGTCGTCAATAGACAAGGAATTATACATTAGTGAGTAGGCCGCCACAGAGTTTTAGAATATATGGTGATTGGGATGAGAAATAAGAATTAGGTTTTCTAAATTTATAACAAATTGCAATGAACAAGGATGATGTCATGGCAGCCTCACCTTAAAAGAATGCATGAGTTGAGGCTCAAGGAAGCCGAACAAAAGCAGAAGGTATGCATAGATTCTACACAGTTGCACTAAAGTCTTGTTATATTAAGCAAGCGGTACTGCTGGAATGGAATTACACTGCTACATTTCTTAAATATATTAAGCTCCTATAGGTCATCAACATTGTTCAATGTAAATTTCAGATTTTCCGAGTACATGTACACATGTATTAGTTTTTTCTGCATGAGGACCACCTGACAATAAATTCCACATAATGGAGCTGTCAATTTATGTACTACATGATGTTAAATTATGAAAATAGTCTGGAATGCCATTTGTTGTAATAGAACATTGTGATAAGTATGTACTTCTTAATCAAATGTGTGTATCGAATGTTCCTCACTGTAATAAAAATGATAGGAAAGAAAAACAAACATGAAACAACACCAGAAATTGTAACCCATCACTTGATGTTTTGCTAACACACGTTCACACAGTGAATCCCACAGCCTGGCTGCTCCAAAGTTCTACCGACTTCATCATGTTGAACCAGGCATGGTCAAGCAGCGACTGGTCTTTTCTCAAGAGGACTATGAGAGATTCAAGAACAAATTAGTCCAGGCCCTCGACCAATATGAAGACAAAACATATGCCAAGCTTCAAGAGGTAGGCCTACAGAAACTCCACCATACTGGGTTATCTCAAGCCGTATTGTTATCCTTGCAGATATTACTTTTTTTTTTTTTTACTTTATTATGCCCCATTCACATAATGATGATAAATGACTTCTTGTTCTGACACAAACCCTCCTCAAACTTCTGTAGAAGTCTTTGATAGCAAACATTATTAGTTGTAGATATATAGCACAGTTCAAGTCACTTTGGATATTTAACCTGTTAAAATGCAAACATTATTTTGCACTGTCAATCTAGCCCTGAACCAAAAGAACCAGCTGTAGAAGAAGCAATGTGGTTTATTGTCACCCTTCAATTACTGAGTACAAGTAGTTTATTGTTCTCATATATTGGTTCTTATTTGAATAAATGTCTAAAGTATGCCTCTCAGGAAATCAAGGTTTTTACAGGGTTGGTTTTGGTTTCTTCCCTGGAGGAAGAGTTGTGAGCAGATAAACTCTCATACAAGTCTGCATAAACAAACAGGTGAAGCTGAACAAATGATAAGAATCAAAGTAGAAGCATGAATTTATTGCTTTTGAAATGTTTTAATTAATTCACCATTGCAAGAACGGAAGGTTTATGTATTTTTGTTTTGAATGATGATGACTGCAGAGTGTGGCAAAGATTCGTAAAGTTGAAGCAGAGCGGCAAGCAATCATGGACAACCGTGAGGCCTTCCCTGGCAGCAAAGGTTGTGGAGTAGACACACATGTGGGCACAGCTTCTGTGGAACATGGAGAGGGCAGTGACAAGTTTGCTTTGAGCAGGTGGAGTAAAAAGTCCTGTTGTACACCTTTTAGGCTTGAGACAGTATTGATCCTTTTTAAACTCCCAAAATGCATGTGCAATGAGATAGACTTTGCTGGAGCTGCATGATAGATTCATTCCCCTGCCCTGGCACATCATAATCATTATTATTTTGTTGTGAATATTACTTCAGTGTCAAATATATATATATATATGTATATATGCAAGAAATGTGCCAACTTTTAAACTTCCAGGTGGTGAAGACTTTATATAGGCATGAGACAGTATTGATCCTTTTTAACTCCCAAAAATGCATGGGCAATGAGGTAGACGTTGCTAGAGCTGCATGATAAGATTCATTCCCCTGCCCTGGCACATCAAAAATGTCTATATGTAAAGTGTAAGTGAATTACATTAACCACTACACATTTTTCTCTCGAGATATCTGAATATGTGAAAAGTGATTTCATTATTTTGTTGTAAATATGACTTCAGTGTCAAATTTCCTATGAGATATATATACATATCTATATATATATATATATATGTGACCCGCTACAACAAAAGCATCCTAAAGTCGCTGACGGGCGAGCCAAGCATGGCCCAGAAAAATTGCTATTTTCTGGCCTTTCCTTTGATCATTTAGCTTTGAAATTTCGGCAGATGATAGAAGATACATTAGACTACAAAATTATGTACAAACAGAAATCCGAACGTTTTGACAGATTTTGGTATTTTGACTTCAAACTTAATTTTCTCGGCTCACCCGTCAGCGACTTTAGGATCCTTTTGTTGTAGCGGGTCACATATATATATGAAGAGTTTGTTCGCAAAAACCGATAAGTCCATTTTTGAAGATTTTGAAATATGGACTCTGTCATACAGAACAAAATGATACCTTTTAAATTATATATTGGTCATTACATATAAAGGTACATTTTTGAAGTTATGGTCAAAAGAAGCCAAAATTTTCTTATTGTTCTCTTTATTTTTCCTGACCTTTAATCGCAAATATCTCCATTTGGCAAATATGGACTTATCGGTTTTTGCGAACAAACTCTTCATATATATATATTTTATCATGTATAGGTGTGATGGAGGAATGACTGCTCGCAGATATTGCAGCATATAATATATATATATATATGTATATATATATATATTTCTCTAAATTTTTTCTTTTTTTTTTCTTGATTGGTTGATGTACTAGTTAGTATGGTAAATGAACCATGTAATGTTTGAGAGAACACACCTTTTCATGGTTTTGAAAACAAAAACAAAAAAGCAATTTTTAAAGTGACTCTGCATGTACCTTTGGTTTCTTTATTATTATTATTATTATTATTATTATTATTATTATTATTATTATTATTATTATTATTATCATTATTATTATTATTATTATTATTATTATTATTATTATTATTATCATTATTATTATTATTATCATTATTATTATTATTATCATTATTATTGCCATTGCTAGGTATGTGTGTGTGTGTGTGATACTTGAAAACAAACAAACAAAAAATATTGCACGTGTATCCCATTTGACAAATATTTTTTGTGGTTTGTTTTGCAGTGAGGAAATAAAAAATGCAGGTTCACTGACTAGCCTATGTAGGATGCTTTGTTTAGTTTTTCTGAGCCAGTGTTTAATGGAAATGGCAAAAAGTGTACAATTTTTCTATTATTTATCATCTTTAAAAGGTCACTGAACTATGCAGCTGGACGGCCCAAAGTGTTGAACAAAGTTCGCACCATTGCTGTTGTGTCATCTGGAGGCCTAGCATCCATTGGAACTCATGTATGTAGTGATCCCCCCCCCCCCCAACCTCCAGTTAGATTTACCTACGTCACACAGTAGCACATTATTTTATTTGACAGTCACCATGTAGGCCCAGCTCCATATCGCTGCACATATTTAAGAATTTTAGCAATGTATACCCCTTTTTATTTTGCTCTTTTATACCATTCAATCATTATATTCAAAGTAAAAACAACCAGAATTAGGCATACTTTCATCACAAAATTTAAAAAAAAAAGTGCATATGTTTGTTTTCTTATTTTGTACAACTGTATGATATCTATGGGTGTACCAGGTACAGAGGCCTGTATAACATACTGCACATGACAAATCGCACATCTAACCCTAAAGAGGTTTTCAGTGATACCATTTAAAATGGACAGTGACTCTGAAAAAAATCTTACCATATAAATAATGGTTAATTGTGACAATGATAGTGATGACGATGATAATGATGATTTATATTCCTTTCTACTTTGCTCAGTAGAAATTTGCCATCCTGAAATGATAAGTTCTTTCACAACTTTCTGATATTTTAGCAACCACATATTTTTGATGTAGTTGCAATAAAACAAAAAAAAACAACTTAAAATTAAGATAGAAAAATTATGTTTTCAAAGCTTACATCAAAAAGCATGTACATTTCTGGGCAACTGAAGTTGTATTTCTCTTTTCTTCTCCCCTTTTTCATTTTCTCTTCTCTCGCCCCCTTCCTCCATGCATATCTTACACTCAACTGCCAAAAAGAGATGGTCAATACGTACAGTATAAAAAAGTATAAGATGTCATTGTTTTTCCTTCAATCTGTTGTCCTCTGCCTGTGGGGCTCCCTCGTGTGACAGACTGCGGCAGCACGTGAGGGGAATGTCCACTCTGGGGCCACACCCCCCTGGCTAAGGGAGAGCTCAGATCCTACGAGAGCTAGAGATGAGGAGGGCAAGCAGAGTGAAGTGGGTGGGATCATTGGGCCTACAGCTGAAGACTTCCAGAAAGATTGTAAGATCTCTTGCACTACCTAGCTTAAAGGGACTGCACAGTACTGGTTGACATGAGGATTCAGGTTTATAACATTTTTTGTGAGATAATGAGTAACCTCTTATGAAATATGAAAGAGCATGTAATTTCAAGAAGGATTCAACATTTATTTGATGAAAATTGGCCTTAATCCTATTCTAACTGGGAGGGGGGGGGGTCAAATTGACCCCCCCTCGACGTTTCGCACCATGATTTCGCAACGCGCAAAGCTTTTGCCGCGTCGTTTCAAGACTTTTTTCATTGAAGTCTCCCGCATATTTTGAGACCAAATTTGCGACGTCCGGGTACACCGTTATGAAGTTACGTAATGTTTTGCATTTTTATATGCATGTTAATTTATGCATGTTAATATGCATGTTAATTTGATTATTTCAACTTTTAACCATTGAAATTAATCAATTCTAGTGTAGATAAGCCTGAAAAAGTGCCTGCAACAAGTTTTGGCAAAAAAACAATAGAAAACAAAAGGTTGAAAAAACAATAGAATACATAAGAAATTAACAAAACAATAAAAAACAAGAGAAATTAATTTCAATTGAGCTATTTTTTTACACAAAAATTGTTTGATGTGTCTTGAGGAATTCTGACACAAAAATTTAGCAATCCTCCAGTCTTTTTAAGGGAGTTATAGGTGAAAATATGATTTCATGCACAAATTTGCATAATTAATTTATTAAAAATAGAAAGGCAATATTTTTCTATTGTATGATGATGTAATCTTGTAGTTGACATCCAGCTCTATCGTCAGGCAAAATTTCGCGGCGATCGCGCGATCGGCGGCCGAGATCTGAAGGGGGGGTCAAATTGACCCCCCCTCAGTAAAAATTTGGTCTCAAATAGCCCAGTTAGAATAGGGTTAAAATGGCTGAGATATCAAAAAAAAAAGTGATCCTTATAAAATTGACAGGCCATGACTTTTATTAGGATCTCATTGATTTTCCTCGTTTCTAGATATCACAGTCATTTCAAATCCGATTTTCATCAAATAAACTTTTGATTCTCCTTAGAACTGTATGCTCTTATTCAAGCTGAATCCTTGCCTCAACCAGTCAGTCCCTTTAATTAGTCCATGCCATAAATGTCTAAAAAGCATGATCCTTCCTCCCAGATTGCTGAAATCATGGGTGTATCTGTGACTGTGGTCACTGAAAAATGCATGTAGACTTGATACAGTTATGAAACTTGTTAACTATCACATCAATTTCTTGATGTAGGACCTTAGAAATAGCTCATTCACTATGAGTGAAATTGTGTTGTACAACGTGCAACGTGAGGTAAAAAAGAAAAAGAAAATAAGAAATAAAGATAAAAAAAGATTAATTCACTATAGAAAACAAGAGTTTACTACACGACAATTGGAAAACAAAATCATAAAGCTTTTAAAAACTTGTTTCTATCCCGATATGGCATTAAGTGCAATTTTTACTGATAGAGATTGATCAAGTTCACTAGATTATTGGTTTATTTTGTTGTAATGAAATGATGAATTTAATGCTGTCATGGTTTGCAGTGGAGCGGAGGAAAAAACGTAAACTGAATCCAAACCGCGTTGGCGCCAACTTTGATCACATGACTCCAACCAGTGAGGAATGGCTGCCTTCTTTTGGTCGTGTATGGAATTCTGGGAGACGCTGGCAATCAAGGTAGGCACTGATACACACAGTCTGTGATCAGGAATCATATTCCTGTTGATCCTGTGAATGCAGCCTTTCTTTCATTCTGTAACTTTCCTTTCTTATAGTTTTCATCCCACCCCTCCGTATACCGCATGCAAATGTACCAGTACCTTAATCCGAGTATTATCATACTGCATGTGATATATGTCCTCAGCCAGTGAGTTACAGTACAAAAAGTGGACATTTTCGCGCGCATAATTTTTCACGCTCGGCGGGATAAGAGGAGTTTCATATGTTGTTGATTCTGCGGAATCAAGACATCACGCAAAGGGACATACGGCAAACAAACATTTTTGCTTACTTTTATTTTCGCACTAGTTTCAGGTTGCGCGAAATGCGCAAAAATTTCCACTTTTACAGTAACAATTTTACTCAGATTTCAAAAAGGCCTTGGCAATATATGTATTCAGCTTTCCAGGCTTTATGTGATACAGAAATTGCAGTTGATTTTAATTGCATTGCAATCTCAAAGTTTATACCTCTATCTCAAAGTAAAATAATTCTAGAAAAAGTATTAATTGTTAATTTTATGGGGTTATGTCATTAAGGAGCTGGCAATTGTTGCAAGCTACAATTTGACTTCTCCTTTCTTTTCCTTGTTTTCTTTTCTGTCATTCACACAGACATCAATTCAGGAAGGAAAGAATGAAAAAAGGCGAGCAAAGGAAGGCCCCAGCACCACACACACAGAGCAAACCTCCCTGAGCTCCTACTTTTGCCCAGATGTGTCAGTTACAAACCTAGTGGAGTCAAGAAGGGCCAGAGCTTTCAATCCTAGCAGAATCTTCATCACAGGCAAAATGAGAAACAGGCAGTGAAAGCAATTATCACATATAAGGACGACACAAAACAAGTACAGTCAGGGCAAGGCTTGGGACACAGAACAAAGAAAGCAAAAGAGAAGGGTTGGAAGTCATGGGCAAGGAGAGTAACAAGTAAGGAAGAGGGATTAAAGCAGGAGGGTGGATAGACAAAAGGCAAGGCAGGTGATTGATGACCCCAAGGATCATAGGGACCAGGCAGCCTCCCTCCCTATACATCGTTATCTTTCCTTGGGATCATCACTCGCCCATCTTGCCTTTTGTCTCTCCACCTTCCTGCTGTAATCCCCCTCCCTTACTTGTTGGGCTCCTTGCCCATGACATCCATCGCTTTTGTTTTCTTTGTTTTGTTCCTAGCCCTCCCTTGACTGTGCTTGTTGTGTGTAGTCCTACGTGATTGCTTTCCCTGTGTGTTTGTCATTTTGTCTCTGACGAAGATTCTGCTAGGAGCAAAAGCTCGGGCCCCTTTTGACTCCATTTGGCCCGCCGGTACTTGATAAAAACAGTTTTCAACAGCTTTTTTTTTTCTACATTTAGTTACAAGTCTTGGACATTCTCGTAGTTTATGTAGGATCTAGTGTGGAAAAAAAAAGAAGGTATTTTGTATACTACATGTATCTACTTGAAGGACAACAAAACAACTTCCATTCATTGTATTTCTCGAAGAGGAAATACCCAAACAGATGTGATGGAAATTCATCCCTCTATACATATATTGACTGAGGTACACAAAAAAAAAAAAAAAAAAAAAAAAAAAATCTGGTGTTCAGTTGTAGCATGTTTATGCATTCTATAGTCCATGTAATACCTACAATTGACTGAAGAGATGATGACTTGCATTCAAGTCAATCAGAACGGGCTTTCGCTTGAGTTTTCGACTGGTTTTGAAATGCATTATTTTGTATGTGTATAACTTTGTTATGTGACAGGGTCTAGAGATTTGCATCAATATGTATTTGAAGAAGCCTTGGCTTACTTTTGAAATATCTGCTCGTTTTGCAGGCACACAGTTTATCTAAGATTCTGATTTCTTTTTGGTTCAAACAACTTTAAATACGAGATGTATAATTTTATTCAAATTCTAGAAGGTATCTGTTATTGACAGTGATAGACAAGGAAAGGATTAACATTTCTTCTGCTGGTTCCCAAACAATATGCACAGTCCAAATGAAAAGAAAAAATACAGAATTGTAGTGATAGAATACACATCATTCCAACTTCTCTGCTTTTGAATGTTTATATTTATTTTGAGTAACATAACAATCTTAAATGCATCCAGCAAAAACTGCAATGAACATTGAGGAAAATCAGATTTACATACTACAGAATAGGGTTATGCAAGTACAACGTACCAAAAATAGAATGAAAATCCACACCACTCTGCTGTATCTTCTGTACACTTTACATAGTCATATATTATGTACATGGACGGTTATCTACAAGATGTTTTGTACAAAAACATTAAATCTATGAAATAGAGATGAATACGCTTGAGGAATGTGCATTTTATGGGCGTGACGAAACTTTCAAGGAATGTGTGAATACTAATCATGGCAAACATTAGGCAGACTGACAATTAGGCAAACAATGTGATTATTTTCAAATGGTCAACATTACAGATATCTGAAAACGCATTCTCTCTGAATGTCTTTTCTCTGTTAGGCAGTTTCATGTTCAATTTTGCAAGGTACAGCATACTTTCACAGTAATTTACAAATGATTGCCTTACACTACATGAAGCAAGGGCACAGTTGAACAATTCCTAGAGTAAACCTGTGTATGATGTGCCCATCACTATACATTTTATGTCTGCAAGGGGTTTACACTACTGTCAATCTCACCCAAGTTGAATTTATTTGGACTGAAGAAATAGCTTCAACTTTGAGAAAATTCAATCAATAGGATGTAAAGAGAAGAGACCCTGAAAAGACCTTTGACTTTGGCCATTATTCGACTTATGCGAGGTCAACTTAAGCAAGGTTGACTGTATTGTCACACCTTTTTTATACTTTCCACAATACAATGTACTTCAAATCCAAATGTTTCACTAATGCATAATAAAATGCTGTTGATGTTGATATTTTACAAGAAATAAAGACTTATTTCAGGAAACATCAGGATGGATGAGAGAAAAGTCTTTACAGCAACATTCCTTAGAACCACTGCCTGATGCTCATTGTATAAAGTATTCTTGTATGGTTTTCTTATATGGTTGTCTGCATGAAAAGCTGGCCCTATCTGTCCAGAGTTCATTACTTCCATGTTTGTTACAGGACTCTTCAATTGCCTCTATTTTGGTACGCAACATACATGTATTTAAATACTATATCCAGCACATACATGTATTTAGTAAGTCTAATTTTTTGACTTCCAGACAATTTTGCAAGTGGCTAACTGCAGTAATTCGCTATCCTGGAGTACAACAATGGACGGAAAAGTGTATGGATTATGTGCATGTTAAATTCATGTCATATTTTCATGTTTGTGAATTAAGTACTCTCTGCTTACCGTAATTGGGTACTACGCTTAATCGGCTCACATAACGGAAAATCAGTTCCTGATACATTTTATGTTTACAGGATAGTTGGGTAGGCATTCTAGATAAACCAGTGGGAAATTTCCAGATAAGCTTGATCTATTTTCATAGTTGCCCACAGAAAGCCTTTAGAATTTGTGTCAATATAAATTTTGAAGAAACTGCGAGGTGCTCAAAGTTGATAGAGAGCTTGGATTGACTTTTTAAAGTGTTAAATGTGCAGTGTACGACCAATAAGCCAGTTTACAGTTCCACTTTGCGCATGAGCAGAAAAAGGTCATTTGTACAATCAGGCATGTTGGTTTTTTAATTCACTGAGATAAGCATTCCTGATGTAATGATTATTCATGTAATCCTTGTATATGGCGCTTACTAGCACATCCACCTGACAGCAAGCATGGTATTTAGCAATGCTGGTAGACAAAGTTTGTTTATGCATTCAACACAAAGCAATGAAATGAATGCCTGCCGAGGTGTCAATTGACAGACCATTCTTGTCACCTGCTCTGCATAAGTTCATACTTCGAATGTGAATTCCATAAATAGTGGGCATGCTTATGCATCATGCTGCATTAAAAACGAGTGAAGTGCCTACCCTATTGGGAAAAAAGAAAGGTCATTTGTACCAATGTGCCCACGAGCTAACTGTAAACTCGCTCTTTCGCCATATCACTAGTACAAATGGACACGTTATGCCATGTATGAAGCACATCAGTACCATACACACACAGTGACACACTAATTACTATAGGGCCTGACAGTTATGGCTTGCTCTCAAGAAAAACGAAGAATTTAAAACTCCACTGAGAGTGTAACCTTTCTTCAGGCCATTAATTGAAAACAAATTTTCAGTCACCATGAAACACACAGGGACGCAGCAGAATTAGTTGCAGCATTTGGCTGCATATGCATATACATGTATGCATAAACTCTCAAATGTTAATAGAAGTATGCATGTAGCTTGATGAGGACTCTGGGCTGCATGCAGATTGTTTGCAAAACTACATTGCAGACACTAACTAAGGCTGTTGTGTGACTTTAGATGAACAGTGGTCATAAGTGACAAACTGTGCTGTGTGTCTGATGCAGAGAGGTGTATGATTAGTATATGGTATCTGTGTTGTGAATGAATAAAACATGCTTTCAGGTTAATCCAGTATGGAATGTTCTGCCAGACACTACCCAATTAAGTGGAGACTTCTGTAGCACCTATTCATGAAAAAATTCATGAAAAGAAAAACCGCACTTAAAATGTGGTGTTTACAGTAGATTACTCACAATGTTCTGTCAGAATTACCATCTGGTTTGATCAAATATGTGTGCAAGCAATGATTCTATAAAGAAAAAGAATTGAACAAACTGGCAACACAGTACACCTGTATAAACTTCTTTACCAATCACATCATCATCATTCCCCAGTTGGAGTGTATGGTGTACATTAACCATACACAAACCGAGGTAACATATGATGTGTTTTTATTGCAAGGGGAAAATATTTTTTTAAGTATTTATACACATGTACATAATATATGTGACCCGCTACAACAAAAGGATCCGAAAGTTGGGGGGGTGGGGGGGGGGGGAGGGGGGAGAAGGACAATTTTCTGAAAATGGCATGACATTATTCCTTCACTCTTCCACTTTAATTTCATTTTAACATGACTCGTTAAAGTACTCGGCTGCGGATATATATCGATGATTTTATTACCGCATGACGAGTGGTTTAGGAAATCAGCGTTTCGAGAAAAATGCCTTCAAACTTTCCTTCCGACGCTATCATGATCAAGGGGAGACCAGACAGTTTTCTCCGCTGGACAATAGAAGGTACATTCCTAGCAACCTCTGCAATGCTCATTCAAACTTAGTGCCAACGGTCTACGCACAACCAATTAGTAACCAGAATGCGCCACGCACTGACCAATAAGATCGCTCCCTTGTTGCTAGGGGCAGGGTCTAGCTGCGGCGCTAAATCCAAACCTTCGGACACGTTTTCGTTCTGTTGAAAGTGGGAAAATCATGGCCCAGAAAAATGCTGATTTCTTGCCTTTCCTTTGATCATTTAGCTTCGAAATTTCGGTAAATGATAGACGATACTTTAAGACTACAAAATTATGCCAAAAAACAGAAATCCGATCGTTTTGATCGAATTTGATGATTTGACTTCAAACCCGATTTTCTCAGCTCAGCCGTCAGCGACTTTAGGATCCTTTTGTTGTAGCAGGTCACATATACATACGGGTACATACATACATACACACATACATACATAAATGCATGCATACATACATATATATGTGACATTGAATACATACACACATACAGACCCAACACACCATGGGCTGCCCTTACTGTATATTACTTTGAACTTTGAGGTATACTGGTAGATGATGGACATGGAGGGCAAAATGAATACAATAAAGACACATGTATAAAACTTATTGGTATGGAAAATTTGCATGAATGGTCTAAATACAAGTGTAAATCAATTTCCACTTTTTAAAGTACAGTAATGATAACTTTTTTAACAGCACTCTACATCAAACTTTATACAACTTTGTAAAGTAAAAAATTTGTCACTTTGTAAAAGAAATTGATGATAATCATAACTGAAAAATATGCAAAAATGATCAGCCATCAAATGGCGTGAAAACCCTGACAAAATTGGAATACATGCACGTTGCACACAGAATTTTCACATACTCATGGGTTCCTTGAGGTTATGGTATAGCCAGTCCCTTGATGCATATAAGATTTCTTGCATTGGAAGTGATCAATTCAAAGGAAGAAAAAAAAGGAATAAGAGTTAGTAACAGTGACTAGTATTTAATTATTTCAGGGAAAATCATGTTCAGAAGAAAGTTCACCATTGATTTAAATTATATTCTATTCACAAGAATCAAACACAGAGATACATACTGGCAGCTTATCACAGCCTGGCTAAGTCCTTGGCATGTAAAAGAAATGTGCAAAGAAAACTGGGAAGATATTCCATAGGTCAGCATGTTAGACATACAATAGGTTCAATGTTTATTGTAAGGAAGCCAAGTATGTTTCCTGATAATTCCACTGTAGTAAGAAGAAGGACAGAAAGAAAAAAAAAAAGAACAAGAAATTGTGTTCACATGTAGTAGACGGACAGTAAATGCGTATGGGGAGACCTGCTACGTCGAAAGCGCCAATACACTTGTCACATGACCAGATGCTGTAAGGAACCATCAGGTGACCAATCACCTGACCTCTCTAATCCTGATCTGATTGTCGGCATCCAGTTCCAGTCTGGTCTGGGAAGGCTTCTGGCGATCTGACGGGAATCCAGCATGAACCCCAGAAGAGAGATTTGCTGAGCGGGAAGACTGGCTCTTACTCTCACTGGTCAGACTCAGGGAGGGACCTGTGGAGCATGGACATGGTCAATGTAATGGTCAGTTGTGTCATGGGCAACAGTATGCAGTGTGGAGTCCCATTACAGAAGGGTCAGATATAACGAAAAACTGCTTTTAACAAGATAAAACATTAGATCATTACTAACATTTTTAGTTTCTACTGCATTATAATTCTAGGCAATAAACAAAGGACAAAGATAAAAAGAAAAATTTCCATCTTCCAAGAACCTAATCCACAAAGTGGAAATGGTCCAGAGAAGAGCTGCGAGATTCACGTTAAATTGCTACCATAACACCTTAAGTGTCACCAAAATGCTGCAAGAACTTGATTGGACCACTCTGGAACAACGCAGAGAAAATGACAGACTAATTATGATGTACAAAATACACAATAATCTTACTCCCCTTTCAGCACAGGACTGTAGTATCAAACAGGCTACTCAGTTGACGAGAGCCTCGCAACCACACTCCTATCAGGTACCATACTCGAGAACTGAATCGCATCGCCATTCGTTCTTTCCAAGAACTGTAAGGGACCGGAATTCCCTGTCGTCAGAAATTGTTACAGCGCCATCTGTGGGATCATTCCGAAACCGTCTTACGGTTGATCACAGTGGCTAGTTATATTTTCGTCAAATTTTCTATGTGCTTGTAAATGTCTGTAAATAAACTGTATTATAATGTAAATAGCACCAGTCTGCAAGAATCTTCAGCCTATTGAAGGAGGCAGACTTAATCAAAAGAAGAAGAAGAAGAATTTATGTGGATACAAGAAGGAAAATTTTTGGTCCTAAATCACACAGTGGGCAAAAGAATGTGTCCTGTTCAAACCAGCAAACTACTGTTTATACAGTGTATACTCGTCTGGAATATGGTTTATTGCTGTGTGCTTGCAGTAAGTGACTACCCCAGTCACAAGCTCCACATACATACATGTGTTCCATTAATCAGATGTTTATTGGGAGTTCCGTCGGCATAGTGGCTTTGAATGTAACAAAAGGTGGGTCCTTCCTGATACATGGTTATTTTCAAATGTAAAACACTGAACAACATTCATTGAGAATAATGGTACTTTCCTGCCGGATGTCCTGTTTTCGAGTTCATCAATATTGCATTATATGTAACAGTATCCCTATGATAGCAGAATGAGTTCATACAGTGTATATTTGTGAGTGTCTTTCTAGTGTACAATGTACGACGAGGGCCCAGGCATTATAATAGGATTCCTTTACACTTGGTTGGCTTGAACGCAAATTTCTTTAAAACACATAAGTGTAGCCACAGCTTACAGCAATTGTTATTATCACATATTAATTTCAGATCCCCCATTTTAACTGACTATCACAAGTCCAGTACTACAAGTCAACTACAGGAGGAAACAACTTAGACCACTATGAGCTAATTTTTGACTGACTTTAAATCGCAATAGATAGCTTGCTCATAAGGAAGGTACCTTTTAGACTTGAAGGATCCATGGCACTGGTGGGGTCTTGGTCTGCTCCGTTGATCAAGCCTGTCATTCGATGTCTCTTCAGCCAGTCATTCAGTTCCATCAGCCTGTTCTGGGTGGAGGAACCCTGGTTGGTTGCCATGGGAACACCACCTAGGCTAGATGAACCAGAATCTCTGAATGCTTGCAGCTGGTCTCTGGCAAAGGGTGGCAACGAACCAACAAAGAATGGGGCATTAATCACTTGACAACATCATGGTATATGCTTCAATTAAAACAAAAACAAAAACAAAACAAACAAACAAACAATCAAACAAAATTGAACTGCACACATTAAGTTTTCATAGTCTTATTTCTACCTAAAAATGTGCATAATATCTTGAAATTCAAAGTCACCAGAGAACCAGTTGTTCAGAGATTTTATTTATTATTATTATTATTTTTTTTTATTTTTTTTTTTATTTATCTTTTTTTTTTTTTTTGGTGGGTCCTACATGGAATTATACAGAACTGAGGTTGTGCTAGAAGATGAGTTCTTATCTTATGAATCCACACAGAAGACGCTGGAGATTCTAATTGTTGAGCCAACCATTTCATCCTACAATGTATATAGTCGTGTCTTCACCTTACAGATCTTTACAAGAATGGCAGACATTCTACACTGCATAATTACACCTGCACATTGAAAAGAGACAAGGATAAATATTCCACATAAACCACAGATTGAAGAAAGAAAAAAAATCATGTTAACTTGTAATCAATCCTACCTTGCAGAGATGTATCCACCAAAACTGGGCTGCTCTTGTCCCCTAGTAACTGGGAAGCCAGGGTTGACACTGGACCCCCTTGATCGCTGGTCTACATAGTCAAATTAAAAATAATAAACAAAATTAGCGATGATCCATCTCTACACTGGTATTCCGAGCACTTGTTTCAAGATAACTTTGGCTACTTAAAAAAAAAAAAATGATTACACTCCCTTTGAGATGATGAACATGGCTATGGTGTGTAATCATGATTGGTATTCATTGTGACACTTATGATTTACAGTTTTTGCCATTTCAAATGTAAGTCTATCAAGGTTTCTAAAATAAAATTTGTGATGTTTGTTCTTACCTCCAAAGTATCTCCTCCACTTCCGACTCATGGCCTGCTCTGCAGACTCCGCCCCGTAGCCTGGATTGACCAGATCAAATGCACCTCCTCCTCCTGTCCATGGCCTAGAGGGTGTATTGCCCTGTCTAGAGACTGCTGCATATTCATAAGGTGCTGGGTGGGGCCTGACATCTCCATAGTGAGCACTCCTCACATTGGGCATTGAGTATGTCTGAGGGGGAGGGGCTTGCGAGTAGGGGTGTGAAGGATTTGAATACTTGTGTGGAGGAGCGGAGTAAGGGATGTGAGATCTGTGTGTTGTCTCTTGTGGTGGTGCTTGATAGGTATGGCCATTTTGGATGTGTGATGGTGCTGGGGGTGACTGTGAATAGGGGCCCTGGAGGAGGGCTGTCAAACCAAATCAAGATAGATGGAGACAGTGTTGGAACATCTTCACACAAAATATTCATTCCTGTGTCCAAATTTATCTCACCGTAGAGTGAATGCACACAAATATTACAAAATCAATGTCCATAATTGAAAATGTATTATTGTATAGGTTGTCTTCTTGCCACAAAAGAGAGTAAAACCTCTCCTACAAGAAGCAAAATGATCACATGATTCCCTGCGAGTTCTAGGATTCAAATACTGCAAATGTGGAAATTTTCGCGGTGTTGAAATTTTCGCGCGTTTCGCGCAACCAGAAACTAGCACAAAAATAAAAGCACGCGAATATTTTTGCTTGCCATTTGTTCCTGTGCATGACGTCTTGATTCCATGGAATTAGAAACATGCGAAACTCTTCTTACCCAGCCAAGGACGAAAATTTAATCACGCGAAAATATCCACTTTTACAGTAAGGAAAGAAGCTAGCTGAAAAGTTTTTTTAACCTTAGAAATCATATCGATAGTCTCTGTAGAGTCTCCTCTATTCCATCACAATCATGAAGACCAAAGAATGAACTAAACCACTATCACAGAGTTCTAGTACACAGGTAGTACATGTCACAACATCCTACACTAGGCTAACAGGCTCTAGTGAACAGGCTAGTAAACAGGCTCTTGTGGTTTCTAGCTCAGTGCTTATTGACTCTGGTCACAGAAATGAATATCTGATTAATCAAAAGATAAACTATGGAAACTAGCTGAAAAAGATACTGTTTCAAATGATTTCATAAAAGGGGGGTGTTTTGAAGCATGGTTTGTAGAGTACTGCTAGAAAAAAGAAGACATCAATCAAAGTAAGACCATGTACAGGATACCTGTGGCTGTAGGCAATACATCCCTCTGTTGCAAAACACCCAGGACGTTCTGAAGTTGAGCATTGATGTTATTCAGGGACTTGACCACGTGAGCAGGGTCATCACTCTGCCCACGCCCGGGTCGTTCCCTTCTCTTGGAAAGCAACTTGTGTGCTTTGGGATCTGGATTGTGAGAGGCAAAAAGCACTGGTTGAAAACCATGACTGCAAAGAAACTGCACTGCATACTGCACAGCCACGATTTCCCCCAATCAATAAAATACGAAACAATTTCTTGAATAGTACTCTACACATGTGATACAATACAACACCATGCAATAATTATAATAAAATCTCTTCTATAACATTTGCATAAAGAGTAATTGTTTCTTTACAGCCTGTAATTTATGAGATATATCAAATTGAATTACAAGCCACACATATTTTCCTTTTCATTTCAGTTTCTATTAGCTCCACATTGAGTACTTTCTAAAGGTACATGGTCCCGGTGGTGTAGTCAAATGCGTACGCGGGCAAACGGCGCAAGTTTCCTATAGAGACCTATGCTATCGACTCCTCTCTAGCGCTTACGCTGTGGCCCACTCCCCCCCCCCCCCCCCCCCCCCCCCGAGTCCGAAGAAGTCCGATCACAGTTCGGCTCAAGATTTGGCTGAGGGGATGACAGCTTTAGCAAACTTCTTTTGTGATGTCATAATAAGAAACACATATGCACGCACCCTGGCATTACTACAGACTGCGTGATGCGCAGAGAAGACAACAAAGGCAACATTACTTAGCAACACCTACGCGCTTTACTCTTGATGACAGCTCAACTTTGGCAATCTTCATATCAAAGCTAACGGTGATCGGCAGTATCATCAACAGCGCCCTCTACACTACCGGGACTATGTACCTTTAACCCATGATATCTTCTCTGATCAATTTGTGAATACTCTAACAGGTGGCTGATTTAGTCTCTTGACCATAATGTATAGCCATAGCTTGAGATCTACACCAATCTCTAAAACATCTGAAATAACAAAAACAAGGAAGAGTAGAAATTACGCGGTGCGTAATATATGTCCCCGCCGGAAGTAGCATTTTGTAGCAAATGTACAACACAGGTCAAAAATCAAGGTCAAAGGTCAAAGAAGTCAAAGGTCAAAATTCTGTGTAGAAGTTCTGAAGCCCTCACCTAGTGCCATCACATAAAGCAAACGGAATTGAAATCGGGTTAGAAATGGCGAAGGAGTAGCATTTTGTAGCAAAATGTACAATACAGATCAAAAGTCAAGGTCAAAGGTCAAAGAAGTCAAAGGTCAAAATTCTGTGTAGAAGTTCTGAAGCCCTCACCTAGTGCCATCACATAAAGCAAACGGAATTGAAATCGGGTTAGAAATGGCGAAGGAGTAGCATTTTGTAGCAAAATGTACAATACAGATCAAAAGTCAAGGTCAAAGGTCAAAGAAGTCAAAGGTCAAAATTCTGTGTAGAAGTGCCATCACATAAAGCAAACGGAATAGAAATCGGGTTAGAAATGGCGAAGGAGTAGCATTTTGTAGCAAAATGTACAATACAGGTCAAAAATCAAGGTCAAAGGTCAAAGAAGTCAAAGGTCAAAATTCTGTGTGGAAGTTTTGAAGCCCTCACCTAGTGCCATCACATAAAGCAAACGGAATCGAAATCGGGTTAGAAATGTCGAAGGAGTAGCATTTTGTAGCAAATTGTACAATACAGATCAAAAATCAAGGTCAAAGGTCAAAGAAGTCAAAGGTCAAAATTCTGTGTAGAAGTTTTGAAGCCCTTACCTAGTGCCATCACATAAAGCAAACAGAATTGAAATCGGGTTACAAATGGCGAAGGAGTAGCATTTTGTAGCAAAATGTACAATACAGGTCAAAAATCAAGGTCAAAGGTCAAAGAAGTCAAAGGTCAAAATTCTGTGTAGAAGTTTTGAAGCCCTCACTTAGTGCCATCACATAAAGCAAACGGAATCGAAATCGGGTTAGAAATGGCGAAGGAGTAGCATTTTGAATGAAAATGTACAATATAGGTCAAAGGTCAAGGTCAAAGGTCACAACTGAAATTCTGTGTAGAAGTTTCAGAGCTCCCATGTAGTGCTATCATATAAAGCAAACAGAATCAAAATCAGCTCATAAATGACAGAGAAGTAGCAAATTGAACATTTTGATCACACACGGACGGACGGACAGACAGACGGACGGACACACACACGTACGGAGCCCGTTTCATAGTCCCCTGCTCGAACTCGTTCGGCAGGGACAAAAAAGGGGGGAAAAATGCTTATGGTTCAATCGCAACAGAGTAACACAAAGTGAGATTGAATACAAGAAACCATTATCACAGTGTTCTAGTACCACGGTAATACATGTATGAAGTGAAAAAAAAAAATGTCACAAGAGAAGTCATAAAGAATGAAGTGCTGTAATATAGATGGACAGAGGTATTGATTCAGACAAGCAACCTGGTTTGATGAGGTCCTCCCCACTGGCACTGCTACTCCTTCCATCACTGCTTCCAGATGATTCATCAAGGAGAATCCCTGCAGTGTGAGTAGACTCTGGGTGGGGGTCTATCTCACTGACCCCAAACGTGCTCTATTCCACAGACAAAGGCAAAGAAAAGAAAGAGATGGACCTCTACTAGACATTTCCGACTACACATTCCTCAGATGTAATCGCATTAAATCTTATAAAAAGTTACAGCCTTTTACAATGCAGGATATTTAAATTTGAATAGGGTGGGGTAGGGAAAGTGACTGTCTGAAGAACTGAAGTGTGGAGAGTTTTGAAATGTCCATTCATTTTACATTTGATTTCTTTCACAACATTGAGAATGATCATTCAATTTGTTCTTACTACCTATGAGTTGCCCCCCCCCCCCTTCTTCACTATCATGCTTGACTCGGAGAATGAAAGGCCCTTTCTCCTCTCTAATTTAGAGAATGGCTTGTTTTGATTCCTTATGCAATACAGGTGACTCTGGTTGTAACAAAGTCCTTGGGACCAGCAGTGTTCTTTCATTATATTGTAAATCTGTTATAGTCGAACATTTTAGTATATAAAGATAAACAGATGATCCTTTTGAGCCCTGGATTTACTTCGTTGTCCAAGACTTTTGCTCTTACTATGTTCCTTATAATCAAAATGCACTCTACAATTGCATAGGTTTTTTCTTTTTGTCTTTTTTATCCTTAAATCGAACATCACCAACACCATAGATATAAAAATGACATGGAAATAATGTGGGAAAACTTTGATTCACACAGAAACACAGAGAAATTATTAATATAAATGTTCAATCACCTGTTCACAAAACATGACACTGATGCTGGAATTATGTTGATATTGCAACGTAGCTATGTGAACTATACTAAAAGAGAATACATCAATGACTGGACATGCTGTCAATTCAGCAGCCAACATGAGGTGAACGATGACCCTCACTGACCACATCTCCTACCTTGTCATTGAGGGACTCCTCTAAGCGTTTGAGTTTATACTCCTTCTCCCTCACCAGGCGACGCCCTGTGGTGAAGTTCACCATGGCTTTATCCAGCTCCAGAGCCTCCTGTGTCACCCAAACATACAAACAGTGGTCTCATCATTCATTATCTCTCACAATCTAACAGCTGCTTATTTATAGAGTGAACCTAAAAGAAAAGAAAATACATAACCCACTAATTCCATTGATGTACTAACGATAGGGTTCATGAAGCAATATTTTTTCTGCACACATTGCATAACTTGGCCCTCTCTCCACTGATATCACACGGCATCCTGGAAATATGAATTCACTGATTCAAATAATATACAAATAATGACTGCTATGAGGGGCACAGTTAAAATTATGGGCCCACAGTGATGTGAAAACCGTAACCATGCCTGAAGCGAAGCTGAGGGCATTGTTATGGTTTTCACATTACCGAGGGCCTACATAATTTTAACTGTGCCCCGAATATCAAGCATTCATTATTTGTTTTATATACCGAAAATATAGATTCTACTCTCTTTTACAGCACATGTAATCAATGCTGATCGACAGCGCGGCAGTCGTATCATTGGTACGTACATGAGTGATCATTTATATGTGTACAGTGTACGGGGTTGGTTGCGACTGTCTCCAAACCAGTTCGCTAGTCTCTTTTACAGCACGCTGATCGAATGCGCAGCGGTCGTATCATTGGTGCGTACATATGAGCGATCTATGTGTACGGGGTCGCGGCTGTCTCCAAACCTATTTACTAACTGTGCCCGGGCCCCGGTCACAGTAACTCAAAAATAGGGCACAGCTATTTTCATGACTCCCCTTTTAACCAATCAGATGAGAGGATTCTAGAAATGAGGTATATAACATTTGCTGGTATACACTACTTGAATAGGGCACTCCCACATTATGAGCCAGTATAGACAAACAGCTGGGCTAGCATACGTACATGAGTGGTAAATGATAATACCCTCCCATCTCTACATAATACTCGCTGACTGCAATGTCATTCCTTACCCTTTCCAACCCAAGTCTGACATCCTCATACAGCATTGATGTTCCCCCAGGGACTGGATCTGGCTCCTCATCATAGGACTGCCTCAGGTCCCGCCTCCATTCTACCTTGGCATCTTCCAGAGCCACCTGCTGCTGGCGGAGCTGTCTCTTTTGTCTCTTGAGGAACTCCTTGGCCCGTCGGATGGCACCATTCTCCTCTGCTAGGCGCAGACGCAGATCACTGGTTTAGATTGTGGGAAGACAGGAGTCAGTTTACTGCCAAACCTACTGTGCTGTTTCAGCTTCACGAGCAATATTCCACTTCTTGTAAAACCCTTTGAAATTGAGACCCTGACATTTCTTTGACACAGTTTGATTTCAGGATAGAGGGCATTTTACTCACTTTGGAGGTAAACTTAGATACACTCCAGTAGCTCTGATGCTGAAGCAACCTTCTGTTGTAACTTAATCAACAAGAAAACAGCAGCCTCTCCAGCGTTAAATATTTCAAATAGTTTCCTCCTTTCTTTTTTTTTTCCTTTGCTAAAAGCACTCTGGTTTTCAAAATATTGTTAACTTTGTGTTGAAACAAGGGCACTTAATTGTGTTGAAATAAACCAGTCATTCAGCATACCATTCATTATATTCTCCACAGTTTTGAGGGATAACAGGTTTTTGAAAACTTTCAGTAAAAAGAGAGTCTATCCATTAGCATTATTCATGCATGAATCATATAGTGCTGAATAATGACCTGGCAATAATGAAGGATCTATTCATATCGACTCTAATTACATGTCAAAGAGAAGCAACCAACTATGCACAAAGACACAAGCAGGCACAATGACATGCACGCAAGAGCAATATGTACATGTATGTATGAATACAAAACAAAACTATACAAAGAGAGAGAGAGATAGGTATCACAGCTTACTTGTGATAAGTCTGCTGCCGTGCAGCTGTCTCATCAAATTCTGATGTGTCCGATTCTGGGAAGGCATCAGGCCATGCACGCCTCCCTGTGTGTCTTGACGGAGGATGTTCATAAATCAGCTACAGATAGGAGTAGACATATTACAGGGACTTGGTATGAATGTCATGTGTTTGCTGCAGCTGACCACATTAAAAGATACTATAGTGGTGGCAGCACATTGCTTGTACAGGGCAATTTGGTTATAGCAGAATTTTAATATAACAAAACTGCTGGTCCCAAGGACTTCATTATAATGGGAGTCCACTGTATGCTCCTGTCTTGAGTATGAACATCAGTTTTCTCTTTATTAATTTCTCACATTGTGCGTTGTTATTCACAGATAAGGAAATCACTGAGTGAGAAAACTAAGTACAGTGATGATTTCTGGTAGGGTACATGAAAGGAGTGCAGAAGGGTCTTGAAGACAGGGATATAGGAACTCCTGCAATACTAGAACTTAAGGATATTTCAGTTTGAAATCTTTTTTTTTTTTAAAGAATGTAAGCTATTTCCTTATATAAAGCAGCAGTAAAATGCAATACACGGGAGTAAACAACATGAGGTGTATGGAAGCAGCACACCGCTTGCAAAAGGAAAGATTTCAGTATGGCATTCACATGGCAAATTCCCCTTTTCACCTTTACCATTATTATTTGTGACCAAAGTTGAAACTGGTGAGAGTGTAAACATACAAAAACATAAACTTTGTGGCTTGGCACAAGGTCACCAAGGTTTGTAGTTTCATGGCATAGTTTCTAGCACCACTGCTATAGAATTAGAAGCATGTCGCAAGATATCCTGTGGTCAGACGATAGCATGCATACACACCTTGTCCCTGTCAATGTCGTATGAGGCTCGGCTGTACCCTGCATGCCTCTGAGCTCCACTCTTATTCCTTCCTCTCCTAACCTGGTTACCACCACGGTCATGGTAGTCTTCCTCATCTTCATCAGTTTCTGACAGGGTCAAACAGTGATGGACACACAATATTTAAGGTGTTAGCCTTTATCTGCAGAGTTTGTGGATGGAAAGGATGGACTTAAGGGGATTTAAAAAAAAGCTTAGATGCCTTGTAAAAGACTACCCATCTCCACAGCTGGCAACATCCTGTTACAGGACACAGAGGAAGAATAATTCAAGGAGGTGATATTCTAAGCAATGAAGAGAAAGCTTTTTATTTGGTTATGTAAGCAGGTCTTCGATCAGACGTTTGACACAATGCTCTTTTGCAATAATTTGCAGACAATGAAAATTTGCAAAACTTCAAAGGGTTGGCCTCTGCGGAGAGAGGAAATCAAATTAATTTTGTCACATATATAGTTTGTCATTTCAAAACATTCCATCTCAAAATAATAATCTTTGTGGCTTTTTTTTTTTTGAACTTTGCCAAACAATATGTGTACTATGTACTGTTGCACACATACTGCTATTAAATGTATCATAAACATATTGTAATAAATGCAGAGCATAAACAAATATCTGTTTTCCTGATCAAGGCAACATCTGTTGAAGTGATATCATCTGTCATCACCTTAGTGGCCCTTGTTTGCAGAGACTGGAAGTTGACCTTACCTCTTGAAAGTGGAGCATCCCACTGCCCTGGTGTTCTTGGTAAGTCTCTGGGATGTACCATTGGTCTGACATTCTTTGTAGGGGAGGGTGTCATTGGATCTAGCTCATTGAGTTCCATCACATCCACACCTGGTGTGTCCCGGACATCTCGTTGCCGCCTCCGCCTCAAGTCACGAGGAGTCACATGGTTATCATGGTAACCATTTGGAAGGTCAGTTTCCTCATTGGTAGGAATTTGTCTGTATATTTTAGAATAGAGAGAAGAAAAACCACATTGTGTGGCAATAAGTGATGTGAGATTGCGATACAGGTGTTAATCTTTTATCTTTCACATAGGTGACCTTTCATCTTTTGCTCCGGTGATATCTGGGGTGTTTGCACTGCCAGTACTGAATGTGCCAGTAAGCCAAGACTCAACACTAACTTCACCTTCAAAATCTACCATTGATGTAATAGACTTATCTACTATCATGAATCAGTCTCACTGACATGGTGTCAATTTCCAAAAAACAACTCACAAAGCATTATCAAATCACATTTATTCTGATGTCTGAAGGTGAATCAATCAGGGATGGTCCTGTTTCTGCACTTTGCATTTTAGTTGATGATTGCCAAACTGTAATGGCGCTTCTTCTTCTTTTGTCATTCGTATGAGTAGAAGATCTGTTAGGTAATCTTAAGGTACACCCTGAAGCTGGGTGAGGCAGTTGACCAGGGCACACTTTGGATCAGATAGGTCACCCATGCCATCAAAGCATGAAGTGTTGGGGTAAGAGCAGTCAGAGATGACAAAATGGTGCTATAGAACCACATCTCACAATGTCAGGACTGAAGATTGCTCCCTTATACCCCTTGCCTACAATGTACCTGGAAAGCTCATGTAGACTCCTCACTCTACCCTCCATCTCATCCTTCTCCTTCTCTAGATCGTGGAGTCTCCGTCGTTCTCTCTTGATGGCTTCCACCAGCTCCTGCCTCTCCTTCTCCATTCCCTCCATCAGGGAGACATCTCCACTCTTAGCCTTCAGCTCCAGCACCTCCTATCAGATCACCGTTAACCAGAAATTCCAATCAGATATCATGTTCTATGACATATTTTTATCGGTTGTCTCCCTTTGTAGCACATCTTTACCCCTCTGCTTTTATAATCTCTTGCTTTCAAATATGTTGCTTTGAACAAAAACAGAAAAATCAGTGATGTGATTCAGAAAAAAAAAATGGGGAAAAACAGGCACACACACAAAAACATACGAATTTTAAAAATTCAGAGAGTAAGACGAATTGGCAACTCTGTGTGATGTTGGAGTTCACCAGCTCTCCCATTTGTTTTGTAAACAAAATTTGACTAATCTTATATATTTCTCTTTTTTTTTTCAAATATTTGGGCACATACAGAACTTATCTGCTGAGGTGGACATGCAGAAAATATGTCATTCTTATAGCATACCAGGAACAGAAAAAATAGTCTTGGGTGAAAAATGATAATTGGTGGATTTTTTTTGTCCAAACTACACTGAGAGCTGCTCAACATGTACATCACATAGAGTCACCAACTTGCCTTAAACGTTTACAAATACAGTTCATAAATTTTTTGTGTCTCATTTTTTTTTCCAAAATTTTTACTGACCTACTTTTTCTGATTTTCTGTTTTCATTCCAAGCAACATGTCAGAATGGAATTTCCCTTTAAAACAGTACAATAAGGATTGTTTAACATTCACAGATATTGACCACATTTTGCAGTAGAAGCAGAAAAGTAGAATTCCCACATACTCTTGTATCAACCTGAAAACTGAAAATGATTTACTATTTTTCCCCTGTACAAGTTGTATTTGTATAGTAACAAGGGGATCCTTTTGGGATGGGGATGTGCAAAGAGTTGAATTTCCCACGCAATCACTAAGGAGTCCTTTCCCCCAATGATCATTACAGACTACTTCACATCATGCAACAAAATTAGTCAACATGAAACAGAAATGGACATCACACAAACTGAACAGAAATAGTGTAAAACATACTAACAATGCTCATTATAAGTAATTACGTTTGATCCAAGATGAACATACTGAATGTTTTCTGCTACCAATTCTGATTTTAAAGGGGATGGCTAGTAACTGATCAATGGGAATCAGTGGGAATGCAGGGGGATGATTGTTCCAATCCTTGTGGGATTCATTTAAGAGTATATTATATATCTATTGTTGTGTGAAAATAATCTGCTTCAGATTGATCTCATAGTCAAGTAATGTGCAGTTTAATGTTTCCAGGTTAGCATGCCTGTACAGTGACGGGGCGATTGTTAACATTATTAAACTGCACATTACTTGAATATGAGACCATTCTGAAGCAAATAATGTTCACACAACAATAGACATATAATGTACTCTTAAATGAATCCCACAATGATTGGAACAATCACCCCCAGCATTCCCACTGATTCCCACTGATCAGTTACTAGCCATCCCCTTTAAAAACAGTTATTATACATTAGCTGCTTACACTATTCCATAGAATACATTCCAGCAGAGTCTCTCACAATTTACATAGATGCAAAAGAATTCTAGACTTAATGAATCCTACAGAGGATAAGCCCCTCAAAATCCTAAAAATCTTATGTTCGTTTATTGCTGCTGTTACTCTACAATGGCAACAGATTCCTTTCAGTTTCTAGATAACTTCCATATCCTACATCCCCACCCCCAAAAAGCAACAAAAATAAATAACAAATAACTGAACAAAATCCTTCCAACATCACATGCTAATTGTACATTTTGCATGGCACAACAGACAAATACACTCTAGAGATGGGATCTTGCCTCCTGGTCTTGGTGAAGCTTTTCTTTCTCCTCCTCCACTTTCTTCCTCCTCCTTGTCAGCTTCTCCTCCTCCTTCTCCATCTCTTTGCTCTGTTTCTCCAAGGTCTTCCTCCTCTCCTTCAAGGCATCACTCACCTGGTGGTTTGAGGGGATGATATCATTGGGGTGGTTATCAGTAGGGAGCTGCCAATAGGTGCGTTTTATGATGGTATCCTTGCATCAAAAATAACTAATGATTATAAGGGAAAATGATCCATTAACCAAAACTCATTTATATATTGCTTGTCATCAATGATACAACTTGTAGACCTAATTAGAGATCATCCCTTTAGTGTGTAGCTTGTGTGATAAACATTCATTTCTCCTTTACTCACATGAATGTAACCATTTGCTGACTGGGACAATAATCATCCTAATTTCATCGCTGATGTTTAATAGCTACAGTTTTTTGCCATACTTTTTCTCAGGTAGAACAAGAAAATATCTAAAAATACATTGTTCTATTTTCTTGAGAGTATGAGGTTCATAACAAATAATTCAGAAAGATTGAAACATGGAGACACATCAGAACCTACAGTCACAAAATTCAGAATCAACACAAAAGAAACTAAATTCCGTGAAGATGATGAATAAAGTCTGCAGGCTGTATCAAGAGGTAACCCTGGTTGGACCATCATCACCACTTTGAGTCACAGTCATGAGACATACTCACATCTTTTAGTGCTTGTTCCTCTTCCTCATGGCTGGAATGAAAGTCTTCCTTCTTCTGCTCAAACTCATCCTTTAAAACTTTCAAAGCTGACTTGTGAATTTTAACCAGTCTCTCCTTCTCTTCCTCCAGCTTCTTCTCTAAGGATTTCCTCTCATCTTGCTCCTGTACAACATAACAAGGGATAATGTAAACTCAGAGTAACAGAAAAAAAATATCTTAACCCATTGAAGACTAGTCCTTAGCATACTCGGGCAGATGTTTATGGGAAATGCATGTTAAAAGCAAATCATACCGTCTTCAACAGTTTAGGCAAGGGATTCACACATTCAGCCTGCTGAGAGAAGTAAATTACATATCTCAAGTCATCACAGTTGGCAAAATTGTCATATTGATATTGACAAAAAATCATCAGCTACTTCGAGAATTAATATTCTCTGTATGTCCTAAAAGTGATTTGAACAATATCAGTTATTCAGTTGTTCCAAAAAGTTAGTAATGTAATATCAAATTACAGAAATATGAACCTATGACACACATATTACCATATCTAAAAACTTATATGAATTGGCCAGAATCCCTTTTAATACAGCAGCTTACAGCCAGTTGCACTCCTCAATAATTGTAGATTCAACAGTAGCAGCTGGACAACAATTAATAAGCTGCTAGTATTTAATGTTTTGCTAAGTGCAATATTTGCAACTTTACCGTACAAAAGTCGCTATCGAACATAATCAAGATGACATCATGGACAACCCCTTCATTGCAGTACATGTGCAGACTGTTGATTAACCAAATATGCAGAAATGGACTTACAGCCTCCTTGAATTCCCTGGTCATATCTCTGACTTTCTTTTCATGTTCCTTCTTCATCTTCTCAAGCTCCTTCTGTTGCTCCTCCTTCACAGCCTGCTTTCGTTCCTGGAGAATGTTCTCCATCTGGGTGAAACCAACATGATCTTTCGTTGTCTCACATTTATCACCACTTGACAAACACTTTAATCTAACTTTTACTGACAACCCCCAACTCATATCCAGTGGAACTATGTCTCCACATGATGTATATGAACTTCATTAGAGACACATATTATGACAGTTCATTCTGACTTGGGGAACTTTAGAAACCATGGGCACACCTGCAGTCAGTTGTATCGGAAAAAACAACAACAAAACTTTATATCAACTGGAAAGAATAGTGACCCAATACACAGCCCTTTCATATTCACCTGTACCTTCATGTCAAAACAGGTGAAATGTATCGCTGGACGTAAGAGTACTATCTAAGAGACTCCAACTCTCCCGCTTTCGACGGGAGATCTCCCGCGGACAGCCAATTTTTGCAAAATCTCCTGTTCTTCCGCTTGAGATTTAATTTCTCCCGTTTGAAACAATTTCTTACTTAGTGTCATCGTATGTTGAAAAATAAGCCTTAGATAGCACGAGATAATATCTAGAACCCTAGAGCTGGACCCCGGCAACAAGGAACTTCGCGCTTCATGCACATCAAGTTGGAGTCTCCCGTTTGCTAGGGGTTTCAGGCGGGAGAATCTCCAGATCTGAAGGTGCTTGGGGTTGGAGTCTCTGCTATCTAATACACACATTATGACACTTAAAAGAAAGCAATAAACTAAGAGACTTACTTCCTATTTTACAATAAGAAGATAACTATAAAATGTCCATAGCATTTACACTAGGATGTCTGCACGATAGCAATGGTGACATTCAAATGACCATTCCTTTTTGAAAAGTTTGCCTAACTTTACTCCAGCCTTAACAGATTTGTTTCTATGACTTCACTGCCCCACCCCACCCTTTCCAAGGTTAGATGAAGACATAAAGAGAGATGTAATGTGAGTGATCTTTGCTCACCCCTGACTCCATGTCCCTGATGGCTGCCTGGTTCTCTCGGCTCAGTCGAAGCTTTTCTTCCTCCCGTCTCCTCTCCTCATCCTGTGCATCCCTCAGCTCTGACAAGATGTCATCCATGTCCTGTTAGGGGTGAAGGGTTAAGGGTCATACTATCAGGAAACACAGTTTCTGAATCACATGTTAACTATTCAATGGGAAAACAAATATACAAAAACAAGCCTAATGTTCAAAGGAACTGAATGCAGACCCTTTTTTTTGTGGTTTGTTCAGCTTCTTCTTCTTTTTTTTTTTTCTTTTTCTTTTGGGGGTACATTGGTGTATGGTTTGAGCTGCTCATTCTTTTTTATCATTTTTAATTCTTGATCGTTCAATGTTAGCAAAACCATGTAATCAATTTTTCATCTCATAATGCTGTTTACTTTAGCAACATCCCAAACTGATTTACCCGTTTGTGTTTCTGTATTGCTTCAGCTTTCTTCTTCTCAAGCTCCTCCTCATGAGTTCTCTTCAGTTCATCCAGAGCATCCTGCTGCTCAGACTTTAGACTTGCTCTCAGAGATTCAATATCCTGAAGAGAGGAAATAAATTAACAAACAAACATATGTCATATTGACCAGTGCTTCAAGCTTGGAAGTCCAAACTCACAAACTCAAACACATAGCTGAGAATAAAAGGGTTATAGAAAGTGCCCTGCCAAATGAAAAGGTCTAATCTGAGCTGAGAATAAAAGGCTTTTAGAAACTGTCCTGCCAGATGAAAGGATGTACACATAGCTAAAAATAAAAGGGTTATAGAAAGTGCCCTGCCAAATGAAAAGGTCTATAGTGAGCTGAGAATAAAAGGATTCTAGAAACTGTCCTGCCAAATGAAAAGGTCTACACTGAGCTGGGAAGGAAAGGGTTATAGAAACTGTTCCGGCAAATGAAAGGGTGTACACACAGCTGAGAATAAAAGGGTTATAGAGGGTTCTAGAAACTGTCCTGCCAAATGAAAGGTCTACACTGAGCTGGGAATAAAAGGGTTATAGAAACTGTCCTGCCAAATGAAAAGGTCTACACTGAGCTGGGAATAAAAAGGGTTATAGAAGCTGTCCTGCCAAACGAAAGGGTTTACACAGAGCTGGGCATAAAAGGGTTATAGAAACTGTCCTGCCAAATGAAAAGGTCTACACTGAGCTGGGAATAAAAGGGTTATAGAAGCTGTCCTGCCAAATGAAAAAGTCTACACTGAGCTGGGAATAAAAGTGTTATAGAAGCTGTCCTGCCAAATGAAAAGGTCTACACTGAGCTGGGAATAAAAAGGGTTATAGAAGCTGTCCTGCCAAATGAAAGGGTGTACACATAGCTGGGAAATAAAAGGGTTATAGAAAGTGTCCTTCCAAATGAAAGGGTGGACACATAGCTGGGATTAAAAGGGTTATAGAAACTGTTCTGGCGTATGAAAAGGTGTACACTGTGCTGGAAATAAAAGGGTTATAGAAACTGTACTGCCAAATGAAAGGGTTTACACATAGCTGGGAATAAAAGGGTTATTTAAACTGTCCTGCCAAATGACAAGGTCTTCACTGTGGTGGGAATAAAAGGGTTATAGAAACTGTTCTGGCAAATGAAAGGGTGTACACATAGCTGAGAAAAAAGGGTTATAGAAAGTGCCCTGCCAAATGAAAAGGTCCAAACTGAGCTGAGAATTAAAGGGTTGTAGAAACTGTCCTGCCAAATGAGAAGGTCTACACTGATCTGGGAACAAAAGAGATATAGAAACTGTGGAAAGCTATAGAAAGCTCTGTGTTATCCCTCTTTTATGCTGAAGAGGCTCTCCCCACCAGGAAGAATCTGCAACTAGAGTCTACTCATCATTTCTGAATATCAACTATTCAATTAGCCTTGCATATTTTTTTTTTTTTTGGGTGGGGTTTTTAACCAAAAAAGTAGAAAAAGTAGGAAAAAGTAGGATTTTAAGCAAAAAACTAGGAAAAGTAGGAAAAGTTGAATCACTTGAAAGCCCGACAAAGGCAAAATGAATAAAGCAATGACTAAAATCCTCAAGTTCAGTGCATATCGTAGACAAAAAATTTCAAATTCAAGTTCATAATGAAGTTCAGATTTACTCCATGGAACCCTTAGTCTATAGATTGCATTCTTAAAGTCTCAGACAGACTTAACTATGGCTTAATCATCCTTGGACAAGTAATTCCTGGTCTGAATTCGGTAGATATCTGTAAATTTCAGCTAAGCTAAGCAAGGGAGGGCAACATGCTTTGTCTTCTTCTGTGGTATATATATCTCATCAAGACTAACACCTTCTGCTGTCTTTGCTGTGTTTCTCCAAATGCTAGTTTCAGAGTTACAACATCAAAGCCAATGGCACTATTGTGATATAAGTCATGTCATGTCATGCCTTGTCTTGTCCTGTATCCATGTTGCCTCATAATGAACTATTTAGAACTATACCAGGTAGGTGGAACCTCCTTGCTTATACTGAGCATGGTAATGTGCACTGTTCTGCATCATAACTTAGCTCCAGACAAGACATTTACACTGCAAAGTCTGCACCTTTTCTTGTTCCTTTTTCAGGTCTGCCATTTTTTCTTCTTGGAAGGCTGTCACTTCTTTCTTGATTTTCTCCAAGGCCTTCTTCTTCTCTTCCTCAAGTTTCTCGTCCTCTTTTTCCCTCAGGTCTTTGACCTCATTCCGTAAAGCCTTCAGGGCCGTCTCCATGTCATCCCTTTTCATAGAGTAATAAGTACAGTTCATTAAAAATCTGGAGTAAGATTTATCTAAAAATTCACATGGGGAATAGAAATGTAATAAGAATAATTATACCAGGTATTAAAACCAAGTTAAGGTAGAATTGTGAAGTCCCTGATTTCCTCTTCCGTCTGTTGAAAATTCATGAAATAACGAAACTCCACTAGATATTTGACAGCATGGTAGGCCACTCTCTTTCTGTATCAACCTTTGTGAACCATCGTGCATACCTGCCAACATTTCAAGACGAAATATCTTACTTGTGGATTGCAAAAATCTTATTTTATATGCAAACTGAAGTTAAAAATCTTACTTTCAGTCAAATCTTCAGAAAATACACATGAAAGGTATTTCTAAATATTTTTTTAAAATCTAATTTCTCTGACAGAAAATCTGATTTTGCTATTTTTAATGTAAAAAATCTTACTGAATCTGATAAAATCTTACTAGTTGGCAAGTATGCATCATGCATCTCTATCTGACTCTGATCTCTGCATCCTAAATTGATGGCAGAAATATGTATTGCAAACTACAAATCATCGCACCACCCCAATACCTACTGTAGTCCGCACATTTTGTCACTGGTACATGTGAGCTTTCTGTAAAATAAAATGATATCATCTCACATTTCTTAACAGTTCCTGAAACAGGCTCACTTAACCAGTTGAAGACGTACTGATTTTGCTACAACATACATTTCCCATAGACGCTTGCAGAGTATACTGGGGACTCGTCCTCAATGGTTTAAACAAAAATAAAAATTTACATGAAAGTTTTGACTTTACGAGCACCTGATTTTGTCCTCCTCACTCTGCTGCTCCTTTTTGATTTTCTCCTTCAGCTTTCTGATGGCATCAGACCTTCCCTCCATCAAGAGTGCCTCCTCCTCCTCTGTCTCCTCCTTCACTCTCTTCCTCATCTCACTGATTGATTCCACATCAGGAGACAAGGAATATCAGAACAGTAAAACAGAAAATGAATCTAGAATTATATTGTTGCTACAGAAAAAATTAAAGATGCACAACAAGTTATACAACAGATAGTTGCGATTACGAACCTATTTTCTTAATACATGTATCATTAATGCATCATCAATGATTACGTAATTTATGTATTATTTGTACTGGTAGTTGATCTTTTTGTTTGTTTCCTTTGTAAGTTGTCAATGTTCATTGGTGTTACAATCTGTAAAGCACTTTGAAACTTTTTGTAACAGGTGTCATATAAATTCTTCACGTTATTATTATTATTATGCAATATATATGTAAAGTAGTTTTATGAAACTGATAGAAATTCTGTTGAGATTTTGAAGCAAAAACTTTAAAATTTGTAATGATATAACAGAACAAATCCTTGATTTCTGACTTAGCATCATTTGTCAAGGAATAACAAGAAAGAATTCACATCACAGAACTTATGAATGCAAACAGACACACTCTTGAGAAGGTAGTTGTTGAAAGAATATACACATTCAAACAGTTCAAATGCTGCAATATGATCGCATAATGGTAAGTTTTGCCAACACGGAATTCAAATATATGCAAAGCACACACCACAAACCACTTCCGAAGAACTCCAAACGTTGGTGACTATTTCAATATGAGTTAAAGTGCTTACAGAGTGCTCCTGAACCTACCCTTGATAGAGGCAATGCTTTAGAGCACTTCAGGAGTACTTGTTGAGCACTGTAAACACCCTGTATAAATGGGACATTAAACAGCAATGATTACGACCATAAATTTACTGAAGTAGAAGTGTTGAAAACCAATCCCTCACCTAAGACTCTTCTCCTTCTCCTTGTTGAGTTTTTCCTCCTCCTTCTCCTCCTCCTTCTTCACCTGCTCCTTCAGCTGCCTCAGGTTGTCCTCTTTGTCCTCCAGGAGCTCCAGCTTGGCATCTTCCAGCTCCTTCTCCAGCCGTTCCCTCATCACCTTCACTGCCTGCTCCTGGTCCCTGCGCAGCTCAGCCTCCTGGTCCTTCAATTCTTTGTGTAGCTCCTCCCTCCTAGGGAAATCAGCCAATCAGAGTAGATTTCAAGACAGCCACTTTCCATCACTTTACCATATGGCATGGCAGTCGCAAGATAGTCAGCTGACTGGATTATAAACAAACTTCCTTTGGCTGCTGTAGTCTAAAATGTGACAACTGCTAGCTACCAATAATATCACAACACTTGCATCTCTCAAGAACAACTCTTCTTCGAAGAAATTATGCTGAAATGGAGACAGGATAATAGAGTCATTTGGAAGGAGAAAAAAAAAGCATAACTTCTTCTATATGATATCACATTCTTTTGCAATGCAATTTCACTAGAAGAAAGGTTGTACATTGAGAAAGGCACACTGGCTGAATGAGTGAAGAGAAGATCGGGGGGGGGGGGGATCATCAATTTAGTCAGCGGCTGACAATTTCAGCAAAATCCTTGGTTTTGATTGGCTGAGATGCTCTGGTCACTGACTGTTACTATGGTTACTGTCAGAGACTGACAACTTTCATGAAATGGTCCCCAGGAGTTACGAGAAGATGAGACTGATACCTTGCACTAAGCTTTGCTTCCATCTCAGCAGACATCTTTGCCTCCTCTTCCTCCATCTCACGTTGAAGCTTTGCTGTATCAATCTTGGGTACAGCAGCTGGTCCTGATGACAATCCTATGGCGGGTACAGTACTGCTTAGCTGTGAGTTAGACATATAGGAAACAAACACCGAGTTTACCTGTGTACACTTAAAATGATGGGGTTAAATGTATTGTTAGAATGATGGGGTTAATGTACATAGTTACTGCAATTTAGAGTAATCACTCCTTTTGATAAGTTTGAACATTTCTATGAATTTAGATCTGCACAGTGATTCCACAAGTGTTAAATCATTACTAAATTTGCGAAGTAATTTCAGAGTTACCTACAAACAAAGCGACATTTATTTTTACTAAAACTATGTCTCTACACCTCCCAGTGCACTTGAATGAGACAAACACTGAATGACTATATGTCATATGTGACTATGCATTCAAAAAAAATCACATAACCTAATTTCATGAGCAGATTGAAATTGGTGAAATGGGTCAACCTAGTCATTTGTGCATTTACATCTATTTTCTGATAGAGAAACTTTTCTTCTATGCAATTTTAATATGTGACCGTGCACCTCAAAACGAACATAAAGTCGCACACACTGATTTTGCGTGAGGCTTGAAAATAAGTGAAATGGGTCAACCTAGCCGAACTTGACTTTTTTATATTTTCTGAAAGAGCGGGTAGTCTTTTACATTATGCTAAAATTTGGTATCATAAAACGGGCAGGAAAGTGTGTTTTTTAGCAGTTTACCCCGAACATTTTTGGTAGAATAGTGTGATTAGGTGTGTCTTTAGAATCCCTTTTTCATTTCTGAAAAACCTTGTCCTCACTCTTCACTTTCAACTCTAATAACTTTTGAAAGGATAGTGCTACTGCTTTGAAAATTGGCATGTATTATGGACAGAATGTGTTAATGAGGCATGCTTAATTTCAGTTTAATTTGCTAATCCCTTCATTGTTGTTACTCTGGTGGTTTACTTCCTGCTTTTTGTCCCTATCATCGCACAGCCAGCACGGTTTGGCAGAGATGAAGCGCTTGAATAGACACTGTACTTCAGAGCCTCTTTTCTCAGTTCACACTTTTCCTGAGTTTGTGCTTTCTTTCCAACATTTAGATAGGTTAGGAGAGTCCATTTGATTTGAGTTATACATCATTTTAATGCTTAAAGTCTGCTCTTTCAGAATATAGTCTTAACTAAAAATTCATGTCTGGCGACTTTTTGTTTGTTTTGAGGTGCAGGGTCACATATTTGGAATTATAAAACAAATGAGAAATTGTGTTGTCTCTTCCCGCCCTTCTTTACTTATTTTTTTTTTTTTTTGCAGCTATTCTAGAACACTTTCTTGTAGCAGAGCTTGGTGAGATTAAGTACTCGAACGGACTCTAAACTTCCAAGTCCCTTTTCTCAGTAAACACCTTTCCAGAGTGTGTACCTTCTTCCCATTATCTAGATGGTACAAAAGTCCATTTGTACTGAGTTACACATCATTTTACAGCATAAAAGTCTTTTTTTTTAGAATCTGCCCTTACATACAAAACGTCATGACTGGTGACTTTTTGTTGGTTTTGTGATGTTGAAGGGTCACATATGAGTCTGATACATAAGTTTCATCTTTTTATATGGTAAAACCAGCCCATTAAATTCAGCAAGGACACACAATATCAGTGCCATAATGCATGATGTCATATTCTAGAAGTCTAGATCATACCTTCCCAGCACTGGGTCCAAGGTTTGAGTCTAATGATTCCAGAGGGCGCCCTTGCGTGCTGTCTATAGACGAATCCAGGGTTACAGCTGGTTTGGAGGTGGGACCTTTATCTTCTTTCTTGGAGCTCTTCAGAAACTGCACAGAAGACACAGAGCAGAGCAGAATAACAAACAAAACAAACAGAAATACATCATGAAACAAATTTTTTACAAACAAAAGTCTTTCACAAGGAACTCTTAGTTGCAGGATAGATCAGCATAAATGTGATACACGTTAGTAAAATTCTATACTAGCATCTAGATAGTGTGGTAAAATAACTTCCAGTTGTAAGCATTGAGTGTGGTCATTCATCATTCACAAAGAAAATATCACTAATCAAAATTTTTAACAAAAATGATAAGAATTAGACTGAATGTTATATATCATCATCCTGCTCTATCACACTGTCCATCTACACATTTCTCCGTTCACAACAAATGTGACCCTGCATCACAAAAGCACCCAAAATTCACCAAACATGTATTTTTACTTGAAGGCAGATCCTGAAGGGCAGACCCTAAGCTTAAGAGTAGTTCATAACTAAATTCAAATGGACTCTCTTAACCTCTCTACAGAATGGAAAGATATGTACACGTTCTAGAAAAGTGCTTACTGAGAAAAGAGCCTCTGAAGTTCAGGGGCTATTCATGTGCTTATAACCTCACTAAGCTGTGCTCTGTCCAATAAATGGGACAAAAGACAGAAAGTCAAACTGTATAGCAATAATAAAGAAGGGAATTATCAGATTAAGATATAAGTGAGCACACTCCATCCACACATTCTATTCCTTAGTAATACAGACTTTCAAAGCAGTAGCAATATCCTTTCAAAGGTTATGAGAGTTGAAAGTGAGGAGTGTGTAAAGGGTTTTTCTTAGAGGTCTCTAAGACATACCAAATTATACTATTTTACCCCCCCCCCCCCCAAAAAAAAAAAAAAAAAAAAAAAAAAGTGTTCTAGAAAACGTGCAAAACATACAATTTCCCATTTCTTTTATGTTCCCAAACTTTGAATAATGTAGAAGAAGAATTGCTCTTTCAGAAAATACAAAAATCTAAAGATTGTTTAGGTTGACCCATTTCACCAATTTTGAGTCCTCAAGTAAAATCTTGGCAAGTGATTTTTGTTGGTTTCATAGAGCACAGTCACAAATAGTCTCCTACCATTCCTAACAAAATATCTTTTCAGCTCAGGCACAGTCATACAACCACACTGACCCACTATGAGGTGCAAAGGACCAGCCTACAAAGGCTTGTGTGAATAGGCAACCCATGTGTAGATAGGTGGGTCTGCAGTACATACCCTGGACTTTGGGAGCTCTGGACTAGTAGCAGGCATGAGGCTGTCTGCATCCATCAGACCGAGCCGTTTAGACAGGTTTGCATCTATGCCAAAGTCCTGTCAGGTCATGGAGAAGAGTGGAAAAGGGGAAGGGGGGGGGGGGGGGCAGAATAGCAAGAAATGAAAAGGAAGGAAAAGTAAGCGCAAACATGAAGAAAGGAAGACAGAGAAATTGAAAAAAAAAAACAAATGTAGAGAAAAGAGAAAATAAAAGTAATCAGGGCAGAGATGAGAGGTCAGACAAGAGAAAGAGATCTATTGAGCATCAAAGTCTCAGAAAAATGAAACAACCAAACGTACTGTAATAAATTTGAATAACTTGGAGAACGTTACTCACAATAGCAAAATATTTCTACCATTCAAGTGTCTTGTTTAGTTCAAATATTCATTCTGGTACATGTATTTTGTCAAAAACTTTCTACCACACACAAGACAAAAAAAAACAAGGAAAAGTAGAAATTACGCGGTGCGTAATATATGTCCCCGCCGGAAGTAGCATTTAGTAGCAAAATGTACAATATAGGTAAAAAGATCAAGGTCAAAGGTCAAAGAAGTCAAAGGTCAAAATTCTATGTAGAAGTTTTGAAGCCCTCACCTAGTGCCATCACATAAAGCAAACGGAATCGAAATCGGGTTAGAAATGGCGAAGGAGTAGCATTTTGTAGCCAATGTACAATATAGGTAAAAAATCAAGGTCAAAGGTCAAAGAAGTCAAAGGACAAAATTCTGTGTAGAAGTTTTGAAGCCCTCACCTAGTGCCATCACATAAAGCAAACGGAATCGAAATCGGGTTAGAAATGGCGAAGGAGTAGCATTTAATAGCAAAATGTACAATACAGGTCAAAAATCAAGGTCAGAGGTCAAAGAAGTCAAAGGTCAAAATTCTGTGTAGAAGTTTTGAAGCCCTCACCAAGTGCCATCACTTAAAGCAAACGGAATTGAAATCGGGTTACAAATGGCGAAGGAGTAGCATTTTGTAGCAAAATGTACAATTTAGGTCAAAAATCAAGGTCAAAGGTCAAAGAAGTCAAAGGTCAAAATTCTGTGTAGAAGTTTTGAAGCCCTCACCTAGTGCCATCATATAAAGCAAACGGAATCGAAATCGGGTTAGAAATGGCGAAGGAGTAGCATTTTGTAGCCAATGTACAATATAGGCAAAAAATCAAGGTCAAAGGTCAAAGAAGTCAAAGGTCAAAATTCTGTGTAGAAGTTTTGAAGCCCTCACCTAGTGCCATCATATAAAGCAAACGGAATCAAAATCGGGTTAGAAATGGTGAAGGAGTAGCATTTTGAAGCAAAATGTACAATATAGGTCAAAGGTCAAGGTCAAAGGTCAGAACTGAAATTCTTTATAGAAGTTTCAAAGCTCCCATGTAGTGCTATCATATAAAGCAAACAGAATCAAAATCGGGTTAGAAATGGCGAAGGAGTAGCATTTTGAACATTTTGATCACAAACGGACGCACGGACGGACGCACGGACGGACACACGGACGGACACACGGACACACGGACACACACACGTACGGAGCCCGTTTCATAGTCCCCTGCTCGAACTCGTTCGGCGGGGACAAAAATCATGAATGTTCCACCTATTCCAACATAAAAGGATCAGCTTCATTTATTACCCTGGAAATCAGTGAGGCTCAAACCCTTATTACCATCAAGTATAGATATCAACACTAACATGTTTGTTATTGTAATTAATTGGAGGGAACAAAATCCCAGGATTGGTCAATGTGCACACTGTCTTTCAATGTGTGCATTTTACTGAACATTGGACTGATGGTCTCAAATCAAACCACATTCTCACCACGTTGACATCATCATCGTCACTATCATCATCGGAGGCATGGAGATGTTTGAGGGCGGGCTCACTAGCTTCAGATTCCTGACGAAACACACAAAATAAAACAGGTCTGTACTGTAGCAATTATCCATGTATGTACATGACTTTGTCATGTAATATAAGTACAAGGGGAACCTAAGGAATGCAATAAGGCAATGTGGAGCGCAAAGTGCAGGTTGTGAAAAAGATTTCCCTGAAAACACTGGATTTGACGTCTGTGATTATAACATCATTTCATGGGTAAAAGAATTATGCCAGTGGAATCTCTTCATAAATGTTTTGTAGTTGAATTCAGCATGTGTGCATCTAAAAGTATAATGGTTGTGGGACATAATACAAGATACCACAACTGCATTTCAATCTGTATACAGAACTGTATACAGAATTACAGCTTTGTGTGACCTAAAATTACAAGTCTTCAACTAGTTAATGATTATGTTAAAATGTCTACATGAATAATTAGGAAAAAATATTGAGAGATACCATGTTAATATACATGTGACCTTTGTTCAGAAGAGGGGTTAGGACTGCTGTTCACAGCTATTGGGATATATCGGTATGGGTTGGGGTCTTTTTACATCTGAAACGGTTAGGCCCTACAAGCTTGCAATGTGTAAAATTGTCTGCAGTTTGTCACAAACATGTGCAGGATTAACACTAAAATGTCACACCAACCTCGTATCCAAGAGTGCCGATATCCTGCAGGTCCAGATCCAAGTTCAGCCTCGGGGTTGGTTCCTGGGTAGAATCCAAAGAGAGATATGTAAATTACATATAGATTTATATAATCACCACTTATCAAATGACCCAATCATCTGAACAACATATAAGACTATTTCATATGGCACTATACACCAGATGGTGGACTGCACTTAATCAGAAGAAGAAGAAGAGGAAGAAGAAGAAGAAGAAGAAGAAGAAGAAGAAGAAGAAGAAGAAGAAGAGGAAGAAGAAGAAGAAGAAGAAGAAGAAGAAGAAGAAGAAGAAGAAGAAGAAGAAGAAGAAGAGGAAGAAGAAGAAGAAGAAGAAGAAGAAGAAGAAGATAACAATCAAAGCATGATCTTTCCAGGGAAACAAGTGGCAACTGACTCAAATGAGTACTTTTATATATGTGGATCCATTTCTTTCCTACAATTCAATTTGATATTACAACTAATTTCACGAATATAAAAGTACTAAATCACCAACTGTGCACATTACATCAATATGGACAAAGCATTAACACGGGAAAGCAAATAACACTGTTCAGGTATTATTTGTTAGGCCCTATACTGCATGATGACAGAACAAGTGACTTTCGACTATCTCTACAGTCACACCTTCCCTCCATCAAACTCACATCTTCTGAGAAGTCTGGCATCATCTGGATATTTTCCTCCCGGGTACCTGTCACAGACAGAGGTTTAGCATCAAGAGTTCCTTTCTTCAGAAAGCTTGTCTCTTTCTTCTGAAGGAGAAAAATGGAGAAAATGCAAATTACAGCTCTCACAGATGACCTTGGTAGAATCAAAAGAGAAGCAAAAGACAATCTATACCTAACTATTTTTTTTCTTATATGTCTGCAAATGGCAAATGTATCTATCATAAAAAAGAACTGAAACATCTGTAGTAAGTGTTACATTCTAATTAGAATTACATGGTATTAAAAATATGAATAATCATATTGCCAACAAAACAGCCTATTCATGTTTTCTTTCTTCTTTCTTTCTCTAGCACAAAATTCTGACTCAAACACACACAAACACACATTCAACAAGAAAAGTATGGTTATCTCTGTCTTAAAAGATTTTATAGCTAAATTTGTTGACACTTATATGGCATGTAATTTGGAGAACAGTCCCTGGGCAATATTACTTATTGCAAATGGAGCATAATCAGCATAAACATTGTACATGTAGCTACTGTCGAGTACAATATTCTAAGTGTGTCTTTAACTTTTGTTTTTACAATCTATGACATGAGAGGCCACTGGGAAAGCTATTTTGAAAGATAGTAAATGGTTATGGTGTGTCGTGTCACATAGAATCACAACAAATAGGCAGAATTCAAATAGTTGTTATATCAATGTGCAAATGGAATCGTACAACCTTTCTCAGATTAGATACAGAAATTTGGATTAAAGCAAGGATATCTACTCCATGCTGTAACATCTGCCAAAATGTTATGCATCATATATGCACTGCACTGTTACAGCACTTACTCAGTACTCACTAAACTTATTACATGTACCAATGACTGGGGGTTTCATGCCATTTACATATTTAGGCCTGCACACAGCTAGACAGTATATTTATGAACTTTTCAGCAAAATGTAGCATGATTCACATCCTCTAAACTCACCCCAGTGGTAGACCCAAGGGTACTACCTGGCCCTGGGTCTTGAATAGAGCCCAGAGTACTCAAGTGACCTGTCCCTTTAAGGCTACCAAGGGATGAGCCTAGGTTGCTCTCTCCTTTCAGTGGTCCAAGAGACTGTCGAGGTAAAACATGGGAGACTTGAAAAATTACACACAGGTAACAGTAACAGATACATGCACACTAATCTGTTTCCCCTCACACACACACACACACACACACACACACACACACACACACACACACACACACACACAATATAATATAATATACTAAATAGATAAATCAACAAATAAACTAACATGCAACAATCTTCTGAAGGCATTGCATATAGCATGCATTCTGTGCAATACTTGGTACATTACTGCTTCTATTTTATGGCTGCCCAGTAATGTTGACAAGCAACGAAGCACAATTATGGGTTCTCTTCATGTATACATGAAAATATTACTACAGAGAGATAATGTCCAATTAGGCTACCATAACATATCCTCACCAACCATGCAATTATCTACTCAAATAATTCAGTTTTCTCTGAGTTATTGAGTCCAGAACAGGCAAAAAGGTGAAGTCATGAAAAATGCATTTAAAAGGCATTATATTAAAAAAAAAAAAAAAAGAATAAAAAAGAATCCATCTAAAATGCATTTTATTACAAACTCCATAGAAATGTCCACATACTGAAGTTAGACCCTGGTTCTTCTTTCCCCCGTCTTGTTTCTCCTTGGATTTCTTGTCTTTCTTCTTCTTTCCCTCCTTCTTTCCACCTCCTCCTCCTCCTCCTCCTCCTCCACTAGCCTTGTTCTTCTCCCTCTGCTCCTGTACCATCTTCCGGTAGAATTCATCACACGGGTGGTCCCAAGTACTCTCCCCACTGGTGAAGTTGAAGTAGTAGATATCACCCCCTGAAGTGTCCTGACTGTAATGTCAACAAAAACAAAGAGCAACTTTAAGTTACACAGGGACAGCATGCAGAAAAATAAGAATAAATCTATAAAACAACTATCAAAATCATGACTCAGTGAAGTTTTGAAATGCAGAATCAAATTCATTATGTTTGCAAGCACTTCAAAGTTTCTTGGTGTATCATTTGATTCATCAGTGAGGAAAAAGGAGCACACAACATTGTAAATCTTACTGTAAAACCAGAAATATTCACAACATGAAATTTTTGTGAATTGGAGCAAATGGTCTTTTTGCAGTATGTGATTTTTGCAACTTGCTACTGGCATTCAGTGCATAGTGTAGACAAGAACTTTCCATGCATTTTAATTTTGCATATCTTGGCTCTCTGCAATATTTGCTAAAATTTCACGCAAGCAAAAATTTCTTGTTTTACAGTATGCATCACTTTGACGTAAGCCTATCTATTCACATCCCCCTTGCATATCTACATTAATCTTTCACACTCCATGGCAGTCCAGAGAATCTCTTTTCAATTTGGGTTTGTTTGTTCGTTTCATGAACACTGGCACTTGTCTTCATCATCCCATAGAGTACATGGTAACAGCAAACAAAAAGGTTACAAACAGTTAGCCCTTTTTTCAGGCCCTCTCACTGTAATAACTACAAGTAACAGCCAGAGCCAAGCTCCAAGCTACAGACAAGCCTAAGCCAGATGTCTCACACTCACATGCTCAAGCACCAGCACAATTTGCTCACAATATTCAGTGCTGACAAAAGTGAGGGCCATGCACAAGAGTAGAGGAAGTACGTCATTGTCCGCCATATTAGGGGAATGCACAAGCACAATGCTTATTATACAATGCTTACTAGCACATAATTTTTTGTCCCCGAGCCTAAATAGATTTGTGGAATCAGGAAGACTATCTATTTGAGTGTCAGCACTGTAAAGTTTGGATGGGAAACCCCTCATCACCTTGAGGCTTTCTCAAAGTATCAGAGACAGAAAAACATTTGATGTGACTGCACCGAGCATCAAAATAAGGTTCCTATTCTGCACTTGATATAGTCAGGTCGTTTAACGTCAAATTTTTTAGATTACTGTTTCACATTTTAAGCCTATATAAACCACTAATTGATTCAACCACCTCCATGTTTTGAATGCTCTGTTGATCATGGAATTAAAGATTGGGTTCAAGTTTTCTAGTTCAATGAAAAACATTACAACAATCTGCAACCTCTTTTTTGTTACTATGCTTCCTTAGATACATAAATGCAGTTTTATTTTTGCCACATGAAACTTTTGCAAATTGCCACTGGCATTCAATGCATTTCTTACAATCCTGTGCATTTTGCTTAACTGCAAATGTTGACTCCTCGTAAAATTTCTGAAAGTTTCAAGCCTTCAAAATTTTCTGCAAAATAAAATTCAGCATTTATACCATGAAAATAAACAATTCGAGAGGGCTCCTACTCTAATATCAATAAGTAGGTGCTGAGTGATCATCTCTCCACATTTGGTGCTTTTATCTGCCAGGTAACAGTAATTTCACGAAGCGACCTGACTAATAGTCTCGGAACATGCATGAAGCAATATGGTTACCATGGTTTCCAGTCAGCTGGGAGTGGTGCACTGATCCCTTCTCTGGCAATCCACATCAACTCAGGCTCAGTCTCTGGGTCAATGCCAATCACTGCTGTAGCATACTCATGTATTTCTGTCAATAAATAATTTTCTCCATTAAGTAACTGTATTTATTTCTGCATTCTGCATTCTGATTTCATCAAATGTGCACACTTACACTACAGGTAGCTATTCATTTTTCACCTGCATAGAGTCAGCAGATATTCCGAAAACAGACAAATTTGCTCCTGAAATCAACTCTTTCTCATCTCATATACATCATAGCTCTTTATTCTTCTTTTTCCCTATTTTTCAAGAGTGTAATAAATTTATTGTACAACAAGTAGATGATTAAATTATCTACTCATACATTTTATGCACATTAATTCTCTCTTTCATGTTGTCATAGAAAGTAAATGCACATGCTGAACCTTTGACTTTGGGGCTTTTAAGCCCAATGTTTATTGGTAATTCTATACTTCAACTTGGGCAAATTATTTCTAAATAGGGCATCATTTTCTTTTCATAAATAACAATAACTATACTTCAATGTATTGAAACATTCAATGTCAGCATCAATAGTAATAATAATCTGCACCTATATGGAATCATATTTTTTTTTATTATGAAAGTGTATTTTCCATAGTCCAATTTGTCATAAACTATTTTGCGGTAACAATTCATTATAGCTGTATCTTGTTTATTATTTTTGGTCACCAATGTTATAGTAATTGATAGGGCCTACATCTTACCTGCTTCAGTGGGCTGATAATTTTCGTCATAATCCTCTTCGAGGATTAGCTGATCTCCCATCATCATGCTTACGCTCTATGGACCTTATTCATTTGATCTGAATTAAAAAAAAAAAAAAATAGAGGAAACCATGAATATCATCACAGCAGTGTACAAATCTGATTTGTAACAAGTGCAAAGCAACAGGGTACATGTCCACAGGTAAGGAAAGCTGTCACTACCATTAGTACTTCAAATATCAAATTTTTTGAAGTTTGACTTATTTACTGGCACATCAAAATAGAACAATCATGCCCTCTGATGAATTTTAATCTCAATGTGCCTACATAATGTAGGTGTGTTGATCTGGTTTTCCTAAACTCTTTTCAGTCTATCATTGACAGACTCAGAAAAAGAAAGGTCAGTTTTGTTTTGTCTTCATGCAATAGGAAGATTACTTTATCAGTTACACAATTTGGCACTAAAAATAACACCTTTAATACATGAAATATCTATGGACAACTGCAATATATCTGGTGCAATATATACCATTTGGCCTCCATGGTCTGGCGCGCCATATTCTACGAGGTTGAAGGCCAAATGGAATGTGGCGCAACACCTTGAACATTTCTTGCACTGGAGTACAGTAGGTGACAAAGCAAGGGGCAACTGAAAGTATTGTTCATTTCATAAAATACTGCACCATGACTCCAAACCTAAAGAAAGTAAATATGCATCGACCGGCGGCAGAAGTTTTTTTCTTTTTTTTTTCCCCCAAAACACCCAAGAAAAGGTATTCACTGTTATCTAGGTCACTATCATCAAGACAATGAGCCAGTCTGCAACTTACATACTGCCTTGCTCTGGCTTACAAAATACCCCAAGATACATGCTGATGAAAGTCTCAAACCACAATCATGAGACGCCTGAATTTTTATTTTTTTTTTTACTAACATGTCAAGAAAATAATCTGAATTCAAGAGCATGTATTTGTGATTTGAGATACCCGCTCTGATGAGGTGAGATATTAACAGCTTCGAACGCCTGGGATGTTATTTTTCCGCACTCAGTTGTGCTGTATGGTTGGACCTACTACTAATCGACTGCCTAATGTTTATTTGCTTGATAAGAATATTTAACACTGAAATTCACGTAAAAAACTTGACCTACGTGATTGAGAAAATCCAGCTCTATCAAATGCCGTTATTCCCTTTTCGATTCGAAGTTTCAGTGCAAAAATATCGCCGACGAACTTGCGTGGCCTCGTTTCAGCTCCCCGCGGTAAATCGCGTTATCAGGATCGACCGCTGTTTTTGCATTGACAATGCACGCAAACGGAGTTGTATTGAACACCGTGTTGTACGAAGCTTTTTAGAAGCCTTTTACAAACTTCCATAGACATTACATTGTGCTGTCATTACAATTCGGTGAAAATATTCATTCGAAATTTTGTCCTTGATTAAAACCATTAATGAACAGTGAATTATCGCGTTTTCCCACACCATCCTCATCTACATTCAAAGCCAATCCATTTTTATGTGCTTTGCGCGCAGAGAAGTGCGTACTAAGTGTTCAGTGTCCGAATTTTTAATATACGCGGTCGGTTTCAATAAGGGTGGTCGATATGTAGTAGGGCTACCATACTTTGATTCGAAACCGACACCCTAGCCTAGGCCCCTACCCTCTGTTGCCAATTCATGTGAAGTGCACGATGCTTTTCCAACATAACTAATCTACGCCGTACAGTATCATTGTTTTCCTGTTTCAGGTTTTTCAGTAATATCTGGATATTTTAAAATCCCCAGTGGAGAATAGAAAACCGGCACTGTACATGTCATGGGCTTGTGCCGAAAGGGTGGGTTGAAAATAGCCGCCCAAGCAAAATACTAAGCTTACTGTTAAGCCGTTGCCGATACACCATTGGCATTGCAAGGCGCAAGCTACCTTATTTTTCAAACCTAAAAGTCAAACAGCAGCTAGCTCACTGCCATAATGATGATGTTTCTCTCTCACAGCTAACAAATTTAGCATGCAAGTCAATGCAGTTTATGCAGCTAGCGGCGAGCTCGAACGCAGTGTTCCATAAACAGTCCCACACACGCTAATGCGCGTCATTACAAATCGGATCGATAGATGAAACTCGATCTCGAACGAACGCAACTTCACCTCAGAAAGAGCTTAACAGAAAAAAAAAATGATAATCTTACCATCTCTTGATAAAGTGCTATTCTTACCCAATCAAACCTTGATAAAAAGGGACAAATTTTCAGCGAGAATTTCCACGGCGAGCTGTCTTGCTACGTTCATGGATCGCTGAATACTGTGCGCTTGTTTACTTCTCCATCTTATTTGAAATGCCAACCTCTGCTCCGTGGCGGTGGCGGTCACTCCAACACCCAACGTTATCCCATGCGAAACTGACCTACTGTATAAATCGATTACAAATATCGGAAAATGACACCCCGAAATCTTAATTTGAATAGTGAAAACTCAAAGACACAACGTTACCCTATGTAAAAACGACCTAATTCAATTACAAATATCAGAAAATAGCACCCCAAACGGTTATATAAAACAAATGTAGATTATTGACAACCTAGGTCTCACGGAAAGTTGGAACAATCAAGCATCAAATCTCACTCTAGCAGAAGCAAAAGTTTAGTTAGCGGCAGATTAAATTACATTTGTAAGGAAGAGTGGCGCATAGATGTAGAAAAAATTCTAATCCTCAGTGTTTGCACTATCGAATTTTCAACCAGGAGCTTCATTTTAAGAAATACCTCAAACACTTGAATGTTTTGCAAGGAAATTTTCATGCAAATTCCGTTGTGCTAATCACAAATCCCTACTGTTTCTGGAAAATATAATCAATCCACTTCAATTCAATTCATTTTAATCGTTCAATAATAATAATTAGAAAAAAAAACATTACTAGGAAATTCAGTGCGTGATTTTAACATATATAAATACGAAGCATAACAAATACTATATATGTAGTATATATATATATATATATATATATATATATATATATATATATATATATATATATCCGTTTGGTATATATCCGTCGCCACATGAGCACAGAAACACACCACTTTGTCAGTCTGCCTGAGGATCGCGACAGCGTGAAACCGCCGGTAGCAGACAAGGCACCAAAACACAGGTACGCATATATATATATATATATATATATATATATATATATATATATATTCGAGAGAGAGAGAGAGAGAGAACGCGAAATAGGACATGATAAATAATAAATAACTGAACATGGATGCATGCAAAGTCAAATTGAAAAGAACAATCGTATAAAGACGCGGCATAAAACCGACTCAATTGGCAGCTATTGGCATGATGTTAAAAACTCCAGAAACCTTCCCTGTTGCTACGTTCTCAGTCTCACCCCCCCCCCCCCCCATGTCAGCCCGCGATAAACTGAAACAACTCAAACCAACTTGCCCTAAAATACAACACAACATAAGCAAATTAACACATACGAAAACAACATCAGTGATTATATCATCATCTACACTTCTTTCTACATTCCACCATTGTATTGCACATAATCACTTTACAATACTGAGATATACAAGATAACAAATATATTGTATATAATTATACGTCAATTTGCCAGAAAAAAAAATATAAAGGGAGGATTAGAGAAAGGAAAGAAAAATAAGAATGGAAAAGGAAGCGGAGGTATAACAGCTCATATATAACATAATCTATATCAAACATCATCAGCTATAATTACATCATAAATCCTAAAAACTGGAAAATCCCAAGATGGTGATCCCAGGTGATGATGATAATGATACCCGTCTGAGGCAATGACTGTAAAAATGACAATGATTATGATGTTGAAGCTGATAATGAAGGTGGCAATATAATGTTGTCGTTGGGATGATAATGATGGTGATTAAAAACAAGCAAACATGATGGGATCTTCAGTGCAGTTTCACTGTTTTACAATCGCCCAACCCGACAACTTTCGAAACTATAAATCACCGCAAATGTGTCCCCTATCTATCACAATTCGTCCATTTGAAAGCCCAAGACTCCACCAAAATAAGACCCCCCCCCCCTCATCACAGAAACAATTCCGACACACTCCTGCTGACCCCTATAACCTCCCTCAAATTACTCAATGACAGTAGTATTCCACGTGAAAACAGTGGAAACAGTTAAACACAAAATTATCAGATAACGGACGGGCAGGCCTCTGGTAGCCCACTAAAGGGGGCAACGTCATCACGGGCGGCCTCGGGTAGTTCAGCTAATAAATGAGTTAACGGGTACTATTGAAAAATCTAATTGCAAATGGAATGAAAGAATTCAAGATATCTTGTCTTGCATTTTGCAGACTGCCGTCGTTTGCCAGATCTCAACCAATAGAAACATTGGTGAAGGGGGTGTTTTGGGGGTCCCTCAAGATATTCACTACTTTCCTAAGAATTTTTCCTTTAATTTCTAGTAATCAAATTCCTACACAAATTAAAGACTTTTTTCCCATTGCGATGAGAATAAAAGTGGTGATGAATTTCATTACCTTTTCATTGCAGCCTCCTAGCGAACATCGAAAGAAATACTGAATAAGATATCACAGGAAATACCCAAAAAAAGTTTTGTAGTTATATAATGACACATGTTTAGATGACTATAGTATTTTGTCCTTTTCGTAGTTACTGCATAAGCCTTTTTCCAGGCCATGACTTCTTTATCTGTAACGTGTCTTTTCACTCTCCCCCTCTTTCTCTTCATTTCTCCTCCTCCGCGCTCTCATCTCCATTTTCCTTCATTCTTTGTTCACTTATCATATGCATATAATTTCAGTAGTCTTTGGGTTTTTTTATTTTCCCGTTGTTTTTCTCAACTATAATATGTGACTCGTATTTCTTTCATTCTAAATTTGTACAGCTGTGCTCATGTCATCAGTTTTGGGTCCTTCTCACTGACCCCCTCCCTTATATCCCCCCCCCCCCCGCCGCCATATTTTCCTTCCTTTTTTTCCCTGTATCGTGTATTAATAGATCTGTATTTATTATATTTCTGTACATTTTCTTTGTTCTTTTCATCAATCATATTTCACTTTCATTTACTTTATTTTAGCTATTTTGTATATTTTCAAAGTTACTTGCAGCTCTGTTTGCATTATTGACTTGTTAGCATAACGTGAAATATGACTTAACATTGGACTCTGATACCCAGAATATGGGTTGTTGAGTGAAGTAAAATTTTAACTTTCCACTAATCACATCACTGCAAACGCGTGAAAGGAAGATGTCGATCGATTAACAGGTTCTGAAATGCAAACTCCTGAGCGCAGTTGATCGTAAAATATATTTCCCACAAATTACTGACAATTACTGTACCGAAACAAACAATCAAAATCACATTAGCTATATTAATAGTTGCCTTTGTATGTTAGTACTTCCATTAATGTTTGTTCACCACAACAGGTAAAACTAGACAAATTTATATGCGACTAATTTGACACATCGATAGTCTATCGTTTAATTTAAGAGACAATTTAGGAATAAAATGTCACAACAATGTTATGTTTGAAATGTTAAATCTTCTGTTCGATATCAGCTCCCCTCTCCATCTCTTTTTCCCCTAATCTCAAGTGTCTCATCTATTCCTTCTGTTTCTTATCCTTCCATCACATGATCTGTTATCAAACGGGGCTTTAGTTTCAGTTGTTATTGTTCTTGGCTTGTTTTTAAAGGCATTAATACTTTGTTGTTACGGTTCTGTTATGATGGGATTTTTTCAGGGCCAATCTAATATAGGTCCTACTGACTGTGCTTTTGATTTAGACTCCTCCACTTAGGTTCTCATAACAACTAGTTATTTACGGTTTGTTGAAAGCGTGTACATGTATGTTATTTGAACATAGTTATTTTAAGATTATGTTTTTTACATTAAAAAAATATATTTTTCCTTTCTTGTGAACACAAAGTGGAAATGAATTCACATCAATTCAATCAAAGTAACGATGTGATTTATTTTTGGAGCCCAGGAAATACAAGCTGCGTAGGCTCCCCCTTTGACTCTTATATAAATGTTCTTCTGTTGCAAAAGTATCATGTGCTTCATCATTTTTTGTACGTCCAAAAAAAAAAGGACAAAAATGCTATTGTATAATCATTGTAAGTCAATTACAGTGTATGTTTGGTTTTTTTTTTTTTGTTTTTTTTTTGTGCTAGCGAACACAAAGTGGAAATAATTTCATATCGAATAGAATTAATCATTCAATCAATCAATCAATCAATCAATCAATCTCCTAGACGTTGCACTTTGTTTTACCTATTGTTGTGAACAAGCATTCATGAAAGTATTAACATACAAGTATAAGTCAATTATCAATATTGATACATGTATTACCTTTATTACGTTTCGGACAGTCAACTGTCCGAAACGTTGGGTCCTTTCCTAAGCTCTTCTATCTCTTTGGTTCACACTCCTTTTCAGGACTACACACACTCCAGAAAGAATATTCTCACCCAATTTCTTACCTCTTATCCGACCTTTCTTTCTTCTCTTCTCCCGTCATTCCAACAGTCCTTCTAAGGACTACACATGGTGAATCGCAAACCGAGTGTATCCTATGTACAACACCATGCAAACGCCTTCCTTCAAAAATCAGTAATTGTAATGTCATGATATAGTAATGCATTTATAAAAGCCAACTGATTTTTGTTCCAAATCCAAATTTTGGGGGGCCTCCCCCTTTGTCAGGGATGAAAGTGCTTAAAATTCTCCACAGTTACTCAGTATATTAACAGTATGGTATCAATATCCTATTACTACACTGTATTACTACATCTCTCTCTCTCTTTTTATATATATATATATATATATATATATATATATATATATATATATATATAAGTAACAAAACTGGAACAAAGTTCATGCTGTATCACCAACGATTTATTTCTGCACACAAATTTTCGAGCGTCTCGCCGCCCTTTCTCAACACTTGAGAAAGGGCGGCAAGACGCTCGAAAATTTGTGTGCAGAAATAAACCGTTGGTGATACAGCATGAACTTTGTTCCAGTTTTGTTACTTATCTTTTTATCTTGCCAACACGTGGATTACCTAATCAACATAAACTCAAAATTATGCAAACTATTGAAACACAATATAAAAAAAAAAAATACTGAAACAACCTGCTGTCCTAGCAATTTGAAACTGCAATATATTGTATACAAAATTACATAAAAACAATGTTTTCCAATTGCTGTTCTTCACATTTCGAAAAAAACAAAAAGAAAGTAAAACAAACAATTTGTAAAAAACTGTTCAAATTGTTTAAAACATTTTGTACATGACATTGATATGTACTTGTATACTCTCAGCCTGCAATAATAATCCTGCAAGTTTACTACTGTATATATACAATCATGTACTTATTACAAAGTGCACCAATAAACAAGATAATTCATAAAAAATTGAAAAGCAAGGGAAAGAATGACACCGGTTCGAAATACAGATCTCTATTCATAGTCAAAGTAGTGCGAGTATGTGGACTGTATCATCAGTCTGTACGGAGAGTCAGATGTCGACGAGGATGCAACCACACCAACACACCTGGCACAGCTCTCTTCCCAACATCATCATTGCCGGTGATATATTATATATATTTTTCATACCTTGGTGAACATACTGTGTACCATTCTCACATTTAACAGAAATTACACTCCAATTTTGATCATTTGACTCTCGTAACATTGCAACTTGATGTATTACTGACAACCAAAGACAGCACAGTCTCGAATAAACTATACATCCATCATCCGTGTACAATGGCTTACAACTCTTTGATTCTGAGCATTTCATTACTTTTACAATACATTTCAAATTTTGTCTTCTAACTAAAACAAAAATATGTGTATATATATATATATATATATATATATATATATATATACATATACTGTATATTCACAATATAAAGCATACAAAATGCAAAACTCACTGTAACATTTTCCTTTACAATAATGCCACTTTGCTGATTTAAAAAAAAAAAAAAAGGTCAGATACACAAATTTAAATGCCATTATTGGGTACCAAGAGAGAGGCAATTACGGCATTATAATACTAATTTAATTTTACTGTAATTCTAATATCTAAAAGGCATTTAGGATATCGTTACAGAACTCAGGTCTCTGAAATTCAAATCCTCAAGATAGGGTCAGTCTCACTACAGCTGCAACCATTGCATCAAAAATAGAAATTTTACTGCATCACATGTGACTTGTCTTTGCTAATTCAAAGCATAGTAAACAATAAAATGTGACTAAACAGTAGTTGACGTGTGAGAGAAAAGTGTGAATTGCTTCACAAATCATACAATATGAACTACAACATACTGTACTACATCAATCATAAGATACACTGATTACACCCGATGCATTGCTCTTAAAGAAATATAAAGCCATCTTAAACAAACTGGTAAAACTACTCTCTTGTGGTTCTGTAGCTTTGTACAAATGGTACTGTTGGCTTGTAAATCATGTCATAAAATGAATTATATCAACACTGTTGTGGCCTACTCAATTTACCACTCTAATACAGAAAGGTGTATGCCCAATGATACATACTATGCTCCACTGATTCTAAATCAAAGTAATTTGTTGAGTTGAAGGATTGAGGTGATGTGAATGCAAAATAGCAATATACTGTAGTAACAGAAATACCGAGAGACATAAGACACAAAAAGCTCTTGCACGCTGTTGAACAGACAAACAATATACATATACATGTGTCATTAAAGAGAGATTGGATGACCAGACAACAGAGTTTTAAAGAGGAGTTAAAAAGGGCCTGAGCTTTTGATCCCAGCAGAATCTTTGTCAGAGGCAAAACAGCCAATTTTAAAGCTCAGGCCCCCTTTGACTCCATTTTATTCCATCACCACTATTGGATAAGGCTTACTGGGGATTCATCAATAAAGGCAATATTAAATACAAACAATGGCATTGTACTGTGGACTTCTGAAAATACTATATGGAAAGAAAAAAAGCAGTGAGACTGAATACAATATCCTGGAAAGATCCACATATAATCTATGTGTTGTAAAATCTCCTGAATGAATTACTGGATATCAATATTTTTCAACAATGACATGAAGACTAAATACTAAATGGAAACAGTCAATGCAAATGTCTGAAACTATACTCAGGTGTATTAATCAGTCACTGGAAGCATCAGTGTGACAGATGTGGGGAACAGTGATTATAACAGACACACTGTTCTAGTTCACAAAATGTATATCACTGGGGTAAAATGTTTTCTGGAAATTGCTGATAACGAAAGACATACGAGATATACTTGCATTAGGATTTTTTAATGCAGTCTCATAAGATTTTCTTTAGGAGTGTTTTCAATTTGCACATTAGATAAGTGCAAAAATGCACAAATTCATTGTTGTCTTTTCACACCAAGTACACACTTCCTTGACTTTTCAATGACTAATCCTAAGGATAATATCAGTCTCCCTGCCTTCTGAATGAGGTATGGCAAGTCACAAAAAGTGAAAATGTGTGGAATTCTCTTCATATATTTTTTTAATATGAATTTGTATTATTGTGAAATCAATAACTTTTGCAGCCCTCACATCCATCAATATGGCAGCACATGGATTTACTAAGAACTTCAAGAATCTTAAAAAGACTATATAATTTTCCTCAAACTTCACAGATACGTTCATTTAATATGTCTGCATTAATTGAATCCACATGTATTTCTGGGGTAGAGTTCCCATTAAGATGCTGGTTTAGTGAATTGTGCCTTTTCTAGTACAGAAAGGGAGAGTCAGCCATCATTCCATCCCGTTGATACATTATGGATGAAAACCTTTGACAGGAAGACATGAGAGAAGACATCAGGTCACTTTGGCCATGGTGGCAGCCATGAGTGATGTATGATTTTCATTAATCCATCTTTCAATGAACCAATTGGCTGATTTGAGTGTCTGTCAAGAGGCAATAGACATAGCTGCGCAATTGCAATGGATTATGTTAAGTATGGCACATACAAGTGTACAATTATAGAATGTTAAATGGTATCCTGCAGACAGCCTTCAGATACTCCATATGCCGTATATATCAGCGAGACTAATTTCTTGCAAATCAGGATTTCCTGACAACTTCATGAGTGGTTAATTCACAATCGCAGAGTACAGCAATGGACGGAAAAAAATTTACTTGTACACCTGGCATTCAAGTCAGGATCAGAATATAATAAACATTTTTGCAAGTTGTTGAATACATGAATAGCACCCAACTCGCAATATTTGCGAAAAATAAAAATCCTGCGAAATATATGGGTATACAGTACATGGCTGCAGCCCTAGAAATTCCCTATGCTACACTAGTGATCACAGGTAGTGACAGACTAGTAGGCCTACAGCTACTGATGAAGCAAGCTCAGCTTGAGACCACTAGTGTCAATCCCCTGGTGACTTGAGGCAGGTGCGTCTGAGAAAGAAAAAATACAAACCAGACAACTTGAATGAAAAGAAAAAAGATGTGACTCTTTTCATTTTTTTGCTTCAGCTAAAGTTTTAAAACTGCACTTACTTAAAAAAAAAAATGCTGAGCATTAATCTGAAGTGTTTAATGTTTGGATCCCTGTCGAAATTGGACAACTATTTATGTATCAGGTACAATTATTCAAACTGAAATCAAATAACCACTGTCACTTGCATCAAATTTGCATCAGAAATATTTCTGAGAGCATTTTGTACTCTTGCTAACCTAATCAACTCACTGGACCAGTGATTGTTTCAATGCTCTTAATCTCCGTAGCAGTTTATCATGTGACAAGAGCAGCTAGAAGCTTTGGATGCAAATTGTTTAAATACTTCAATTTAATCGGAAGGAACAACCTTGATTCTAACGGTTAAGAACAACACAAGGAATGATTGACTACACCAAGGAGTAATATGTTGTACGAGTACGAGTAGCAGAAGTGGCAGGACTGTTATATAGAACAATAACACTAAAATAGAACCCCATATAAAAGTAGCACTTACAGATAGTCATTTGCTCTCTGCAGCTCCTCAATCTTCTTTTCAGTTGCCTCCATCCACTCCCGATACTTTTCTCCCCACTGCAGCTTCAGCTACACACACAAATACATAGAGATATAACCAGTTGAGGATGGTTTGATTTTGCTACAACACACATTTCCCATAGACGCTTGCCCGAGTATACTCAGGACTCGTCATCAACGGGTTAAAACAATAACACACATATTTGTTCATCACTCCTACATACACAGCTTCTACTTTATCTCAGCAATAACTTTGTACATACTTTTACAAGGCTTAGGGTAAACAGCGGTTTAACTCTAAACAGGGCGGATTTTGGGGCTTTGCTAAATTTGGGGGAGTATGGACTGATTCTGTCTCCCCCCCCCCCCCCATCTCTGCCATCAGAGGCGCAAACTTGATGAAATTTCACACACGCCACACCCAAGTCGCAATCTACAATGTCTTAAAATTTTTTCAAATAATTGAATTATTAATGTCTAATTTCAATTAATTCATAATACAAATTAAGCCCAGGATCTTACTTTAGCCTGTTAAATGCTAATTAAAAGCAATGAAAGTTTACTTTTCAGTTTGTGTATATATCTGTTTTAACATACACTGTATTCAACAATTGTATATTGTAAAAACTTCAAAAAGATTATCTCACCTTTAGGTTAAGCTGCTCCTCTTTCTCACACCACTGGGCTTCCTTTAGACTCAGCTCATTGAAGAGCTCCTCAAACTTCTCGTGCAGCGCTACATTCTCGGCCTGGTAGTCACTGTTCACCCTAGCCAGATTGGCATTCTCATCCCGCAAGATGGAAACGTCCTCTCTGAGTTGCTTGATCTCCTCCTCGTGGTTGCACTTCTCAGGGGGAGTGCCTGGCTTCTGGGTCTTCCGCAGGAAAGACAAGATCACAGGGCGAAATAAATAACAAAATATTAGCATGAAAGGGAACACTGATGCAAATATCAAGCTACTTATGTCTAAGTCATTGCTAACTATCAAATCTGCACTTCTTATTTATACATATACATATACACACATATGTATCTGCAATATTTACAATGAAACTATCCATCATATTCATTAAACATTAAAGCATTTATTTAAAGAGGCAATTTGAGAAACAAAGAAAAAAAGCACTAAAAGAATTTGGGATTTCATATCCCTTAATTCACGGACATTGATCCTCTAAACTTACATTCACTAGCTAGGAAGACACATGAAGGTCTTCACAGCTACTGCAATACAATCTGTGAAAAGTCTCACGTCAACAACTACACATGTAGCTCATAATTACACTGTACTGGTAAATATACTGAGCTATTTCAAGGTAAATGTCATAAATGTAGTTTAGATGTAAACAAACACATTTTTTGTTTACTCTCGTGCAACATGACTGAGATTTATGGCTTCTAAATCAATACTGCTACAGGAACTAAAAAAGAAACATCAAAGATATGGGCTGTTTGCACAGACTGGCATCTTTACAATGACTTTTGATAGAATGCGTTTTTTTTTTTTTTTCTTAAAGACAGTATTGACATGCTTCAGAAAGTTGTATTGTACACATAAATAATTTTATACCTTGGCCTTCATAAGATCAGTATCATGCTTCTTTTTCAAAGCCTCAATCTCCCCAGCGTGCTGTAGACTTAAGTCCTTGAGTTTTTTCTGCAGATCTGTGCTCTTCTCATCTGGGATAGGTTGCCTTAAAAAAAAAAAGAGTACACGGCAAAGAGACTTTATACATTGTGTTTAGTTCCCCAATATCTCTATGGTATACAGAGATGAAGTTTCATTTCAGGTAAACTCCAATACAGGTTCCACTTATTAAACCTTAATCTACTTACAAAGGGGAAAACGTCTCAATTAAGAAAGTGAAAGTAAAAACTAAATTACATTTCTTTAGAATAGAGTGTTCTTCTGAATCAAACAATAATAAGCAATGACTACTTAGCCCTTGTAATGATCATTTTATCTTGTGCATCTTAAAAACACACACATACTGCACTGGTGTATTCGTACCTCTTTGATCTACTTGCGTCTGATGCGCCAATTGAAACATACTCCTTCTCCTTCTTCAGCACAGTGGTGTTCTTTGCTTTCCTCAAGTCATCCAACCTCTTTTTGAGAGATATGACCTCTGCCTCAAGCTGCAATACATACAACAAATCATAAGCTTCATTCAACTCACTCGGAACCATTTGAAGTGCTACAGCCAGTACATGTAAAACTAAGAACAGATAATGAGAACATCAAAGTACATAGAACAGGTGCACATGTGAACTGAGCTAATATGTGTACTTTGTCCTCAAACTAGCTGTAGATACATGTACAAACTGTTATAAATGTTTACAATGTTCATGGTCTATTTCACCCAATTTGCTACGAGCTGGGCATATGCTTTGTCTGCTGTACATTTCATCTACGTGCAAAACATATTTTCAACACACGGTAAATAGAATGCATGCATTGCTCACCATGATCAGGCATACCTCTCAGGTGTGCAGGTGTGTGATTAAAATTATTACAGTGCTCATAACCATACTGATGAAAACTGATGTCCAGCATTCTGCTCAAAACATTATTTTCATTTGCTCCATCTCTACAATCTTAAATTTAGTAGATCTACTGTATTGTAGTTAAAAAATTATAGTGATGTCTGCTAAGAATTCAGCATCAGCATTTGTTGGCTCTGTGACACTACCCCATTCAAAGCTTTTCAGGAAAGGGTCATTTCTATATTTCCTCTAATCATTAATAATTGTAACAATTGAATTTCCCTGTAACTGATGGCATTACACTTACAGCAGGAAGTCTAGATCTTGATTATCAATAGCTCTACACTTATTCTTTTTTTTTTCTTTTCTTTTTAAGCAAACAAAATCACAGAAAAAGTACAGACACTAAAGTAAAGTAGGTCTAGACTAGAAGAGTCCTACCCCTACCTATTCCTACTCTGGTAGTGAAAAAAAAAAATCAAGAAAGAAAAAAAAAAAAGCTGCACCAAGGTTCAACCTCCACCTCCCATGCCAAAATTTGACAGCACACAGAAGCATAGATTTTACATGTAGCCAGCAGTCAAATTGTTGACGCTGTTATGGTCAAATTATGGGCAGCTTGCTTTATATAGTTATATTTTCACTGTGGCAATACAATACAGATTGAACACTTGACTAGCACTACTTTGATCTACTACTACACTACTACTACTTCTTCTTCTTCTTTTCTTTGTCTTCTGTTTTTCTTCATCTTCTTCTTCTATTTTTTTCTCTTTTTCTTCATCATCATTATTAGTGTCATTATAATGCCAAGGGCTATGCAGTCTATCACAAAGACGATCTCAGGTGTGGATAGGCTGGTCTCAGTGGACGTGGGCCATGCGCCATTTCACCAATTTAGCACCCTGCTGAGTGAATTAGCACCATGACCATAGACCACTAATTTACATGTTAGACCTAATAAAATAGTGCTTATCATCTGATAGTACGGGACTGGTATGTTCATGGTCACCACTTACTATATACAGTTAGAACTGTAGTGTAAATACAAATTGCAGATCAGGATACTCTCAACTCTGTTCTAACATTAGGTTTTGTTGCTTTTTTTTGTGTGTGTGTGTGGTTTGTTTTTATTTTTGGTTTTAAGTAACAAGTAAAAAAAAATAGCAGTTCAGTACTGTGGCTATGCTAAGTAGCTAGTAAAAGTGGATATTTTCGCGCAACTAATTTTACTCGCTCAGCCCGGTAAGAAGAGTTTCGCGTTTTTTTAATTCTGCGGAATCAAGACAGTGCGTACTGGAACATATGGCATGCAAAAATATTCGCATGCTTTTATTTTCCTGCTAGTTTCTAGTTGCACTAAAACTTCCACTTTTACAGTATATTACACTGCACAGGTCAACACACACAGGATAGGCGTAGGTCACACTTGGTCTACATCCCTAGTGCCAGGATAATCAACCTATTGATTGTAGGCATCTTCAGCAAAACAAGACAAGACAAGACTAACGTTAGATCTAGACAGAGGCTTTGATTTTCTACTTGCGCATATGATATATTGTATGTCCAAAAAAAAAAAATTACAACGGGACCCTCCGCAATGATATCTTTAAAATAAGTGAATCAATCCAAATACAAATTCAGGTATTGAAACTATAACTCATTGCCCACATCTTATAGAAAACCCCATTCGATTTGCTTCAGTGGTCAAAGTCTTTTGTCAAAGAGATAAATGAGGAATTTTATAGAGGATGTCAGGAATCTCTTCCCTCCAAGTTCTGTCTATTGTATTCACACACAAGAGCATCTAGAGCTACACTTAGAAGAATCAGACTCATGACTAACCCCGGCGCGGGGCGCTGTAACCTCGGGTTGGGGTCGCTGGTGCGGTTAACTCATGTCATGTCGGTCATGACATGCTTTACAACAATCCACAGTAACAGTATTTACACTTCTGTGCGACAGCTCAACCAAGGCCAAACTGAATGGGGATTTCTGCAAAATAGAGCTAAGCTTCTTCTTCTTCTTCTTCTGGTTAAGTCTGCCTCCTTCAATAGCCTGAAGATTCTTGCAGACTGGTGCTATTTACATTATAATACAATTTATTTACAGATATTTACAAGCACATAGAAAATTTGACGAAAACAACTAGCCACTGTGATCAACCGTTAGACGGTTTCGAAATGATCCCACAGATGGCGCAGAAACAATGTCTGACGACAGGGAATTCCAGTTCCTTACAGTTCTTGGGAAGAACGAATGGCGATGCGATTCAGTTCTCGAATATGGTACCTGATAGGAGTGTGGTTGCGAGGCTCTCGTTAACTGAGTAGCCTGTTTGATGATATAGTCCTGTGCTGAAAGAGGAGTAAGATTATTGTGTATTTTGTACATCATAATTAGCCTGTCATTTTCTCTGCGCTGTTCCAGAGTGGTCCAATCAAGCTCTTGTAGCTAAGCTGTTATATATTAAGACCCTGATGGCTGAAGTAGTATTTAGACACTTTAATCATATTATGGGTGTTAACAATGCGAAAATCTGATTGCAATTCTTTTTTTCTTCTTTTTTCGTTTTGGAGGGGGACATAATATTTAAATTTACTGTGATCTGGGTAATGGTTACGGAAAATTAACACAACACGAACTACAATAGATGGGTCTATTATGTACAGACTGGCTTACACAACTGTCTTTACTTTTGTTGCGTAAATAATTTAATTAAAAAAAAATAGAATCTTAGATACCTCTTGCACCCGCATCTTGAGAAAGGCTGCATTTTCTCTACTTTTGCTGACATCTGATGTGTTCCGATTTGATGCGTATGACGTCGACTTTGCGGTTTTTGACATGCTCATCACGTAGTTCGCAACTTCTCTTCGGAGCAAGTTGTTTTCATTAGTTACGCTTTTTTACGTATGATGACTCCTAATCCTACCTAAACGAACACGACGGCACAATAACCGCGATACGATTGTGATACGTACGATCGCATCATCATCACCACACACAGTAGATATCGATGTAATTGGAGATCATGGAGATCGACTCTCGCTCGATCGCTCAGCGAGCGAAGAGGGTGCTACTGTATTTCGACCACAGGTTCAGCTGCACTGTTCGAGTAAAATCTACTTCTAGTTCTAGTCGTACAGTATGATAGGGCAAATACTCTGAAAACATTGTAAAAATGAATTGTCAGTGATCTCCGAGGTCTTAAGGTCCTAAGTGATCTTTTAGTGAACTTTTGTGGTCTCCATTGTCTCCATTTTTTTAGTGGTTTAAAATAGGAGTCTTTCAGCAGTCTTCAAGAAAAATTCTTTCACCGTTTAGCAAAAAATGTTGGAGTTATCATATGTATATGTGAAGAGTTTGTTCGCAAAAACTGATAAGTCCATATTTGACAAATGGAGATATTATTTTGTGATTAAAGATCAAGAAAAATAAAGAGAATAATAAGAAAATCTTGCTTCTTTTGACCATAACTTTATGTACCTTTATATGTAGTGACCAATATATCATTTAAAAGGTATTATTTTGTACTTTATGACAGAGACCGTATTTCAAAATCTTCAAAAATGGACTTATCGGTTTTTGCGAACAAACTCTTCATATAGTTCAGTTGTATCCTACCACACAAAAAGTCTGCAATAAAGTCGCAAATATAAGGAAAGGAAATATCTATATTTTTCCAATAAACCAGAACTGTAGACGATTTATTTTGTATAGAAAAGATTTTAATTTAAAAAAGATATTCTTCCTTTTTTTATAATATTTTGCAATAGGCCTACTTAACATTGAGTATGCTGATTAACAATTAAAGTTGGTTGTTTCTATCCCTAGTTCACATTTAAAACCATTATGACGCACTTACGATGTTGGGGTTTTTTTTTTCCATTTGCAAAAATAGTGGCTTTTTAGTCCCTCGGCTATCTCTCAGCGAGCGCTCAAGGGTCTCGTAAAGTAGTTCAATTATCTTTCGACAGTCCCTCAAAAATTGCTACATCGTTATATAAGAAATCACTGCAGAGGGATCATTACCTTAATCGATGAACAGGCCCCTGTCATACACCATCTATCCCAAAAGTGAAAGCAAGTAAGGAACAGACTATACTAGTCTCTTAGAAATCTTGATTTAATATTGATCTCTCGAATATCTCATGGATTATGCCAGATGATCTCTTAGTAATCCCTTAATAATCTTATTGTATAGTCTCTTCGTGAACCTTCGGTGGGTAATCTTGAATATCCTGCATACGCTGGGTTGTTTAATGAGGACATTGATCCTATCTAGCATAGTTATATGGGATGATATGAGCCTTTAAAGTTCAGTATGACTTTCATAATAGGTCTGCAATTCGTTTGATTAACTTAACCTTCTTTGGAATTGCATGTTTAACTAGAGGAGCACTCCGAGAGAGCAGACCTCCGCCATAAAGAACCCATGATTAAAATCGTAATTTTGTATGATAGGCAGTATCTTCAACACAAACATAGAGGTATAGGTTCCTTGGGACATCTACACTTACACATTAATTGGTTAAAAATCTGATCGTCCATTGTTAGTCATTGGGAGATTGAGCTTACTTTATGGTAATATGTCCTTTATGAGTCCTATTACCTTTGATCACATAGCCCCCAAAGTATCACACCCTGCAAGTTTGGTGAAAATCTGATCTGGTGGACCAAGGCCTATAGGGATCTGAATACCCGTTTGGCCGTCCGTCCGTTGTCCGTCCGTCGTCTCTCCGAGTGTATTACAAAATTTGAATAGCTTGGTCGTAGATCAGCCAAGTCTTATTGGGACCTAACTTTATCTATATCATTAAATTTTGATATCCTTTGCAAAGTTGAATGGATACGTTTGTGATATAATTCATCATTCATTCTGTGTTGTGATCTGTTGGAAAAAAGAGAAGAATGAAAATAAATTAATTGAATTGAATTGAATTGTTGAATTGAATTGAATTGAATTGAATTGAATTGAATTATACTTTGGGGTCAGATGTCACGTAAGTAGATCAGATTTCAAGTTATGGTAAAATGTTAGAATTCACCGTTGAAGCCAGTCTGGGTACTTAACTATGCTGAAATAATCTTTATCTTTTTTTTTTTTTTTGTAGTAAAACAAACTTAATGATGGAAGTCCTATAAGAACCTCAATGTTAGAAGTTCAAATGTCACGTGAGTAGATCAAAGGTCGAATGAGGTCGACAGTTGAAATTTACCGGAAGTTCCATCTTGGGTTCAAAACTTAGCAGCTTTAAGATCATTCTAACCTAGCTTTCAATATTATATGAGAAATGTATTTTTATCGAACTCGATGTTATCTCGATGTCAATGGTCACATCAGTATAGGTCAAATGTCAAATGAAGATAATGTTACTGGGAATGTTGACACACGAAAAGGGAAAGACACATTTTGGATAGGCAATGAAACGTGCACTTCAAAAAGAAATAAGAATTGACACTTACGGTGTTTATATTGAAAGTCCCACTGGACATGCTTTTGTTGTTATTATTTAGTTCCACACACTCACGATTGTATTCTTCTTTATATAGTTTAATAAATAATATGTTAACGTTAAACATCTCGGACAAACGGATATGAGGAAAGTCGACTAAGTCAGAGAACAGTGAATAATGTTGTGTCGGAGAGGGATTACGTTTACACTATACGAAATACATTGGCACGTGCAATAAAATTGTATTGCTTTATAAACCAAACATAGTACTTAAGCGTGTCCATAGTTGTGTTGGCGTGCATCTGTCCGATCAGACATGTTCTTTACCTTGAACGCATACGTCTATAAATGTATAGCCATCAGAGTTGGAACTTTGTGAAGTCAGTGGTTTATGTTATGCTTAGAAAGAGCTGGAACTTTATAAGTGTTTAGTGATTTGTAATATGTTTTGACATAAAAATTCTCTTAATCAGAAATTTCTGCAAATTTGTTGCCATCGCAACCACCACATTTTAGAGGAAAATTTTAATGTGACTTTGGTTGACCAAGATATTGATGGTAACCGAAGTTTTAACTTGAATTAGACATGAATTCTCAGTCTCTTCTATTAAGCATTAACATTATTACATTATGATAATAATGATGGTACGAGCTTTACAGATATTCTAATGATAATTAATAGATTTAGTCACTTTTATTGCAGTTTAGCGTCATTTTTTAATTGGAAACGTATACATTTTTCAAAAATATTTCTTTACCATGGTAATGAGAGAAGACATACCAGAGTGGATAACTGGGACGTTTATTGCAATTGATTGAGTTATTCTGAATCTATTGATTTAGCCACTTTTTTTCCATTACATTTTAGTATCATTTACTGTACTGAATTGGAAATATGATATACATTCTAAAAAAGAAATTCGTTACCATGACAACGTTAGAAGACATACCACAATAACTGGGGCTTTTTTCTTTTTTTTTCTTTTTCTTCTTCTTCTTCTTCTTCTTCTTCTTCTTCTTCTTCTTCTTCTCTTAATTGGACTTTCTTCTTCTTCTGTTTATTCCGCCTCTATAGTTCTTCAATCCCGAAACTGGCCTTATTGAAATTGAATTAACGACAATATTAACAAAATAAGTCCAAATCAATATAAATTTAGTCACTTTTCTTACATTTCGGTTTAGTATATTGGAAATACCTTCCAAAAAAAATCATTCATTACCTTTCATGGAACAGACTCCCGGACTCAGTGAAGGGTTGGAGATACTGGGAGACTGTCAGTGACATCAGGAGAAAACTAAAAATTCACATTTATTTTGGACTGAACATCTTGCAGCTGTATAAACTGTCCGACTGTGTGTTTCCTATGAACATTTACTGTGAGCACCTCGATCACCCAGGTGTTGCGCGTTACACAATATCTTGTATCATTTTTAATGCCGCCGGATTAATTATACCTTTGTAGATAGGCCTTACTGACTTTTTCCTTGGGGAATGCCGATCCTGCGTTTTTTCCTGGGAAAACTTACGTAGGCCTACTGCATTTTTGCAGATGCAAAGGTGAGGAGGTGGGGTGCTACTATGTCCAGAAAAGTGAATTTATCACGTGAAAAAGGATCGTTCACAGAGTATTTTATGCATAAAAGTGACAATCGACAAAAAAAGCAAGATGTTGCCTTTTTTTTTACGGGGGGGGGGGGGGGGGGGGAGTAGATCATTGCTGTGGTGACCGGATAGACATTTTAGGCGCTATATGCTCATGATATATCATGAGCACGGATACACAAACGCCCCGGCAGGACTTTCGAGAATCCATGCTCATCCAAAATAATGGAACGTGCTCTCAATATCGAAAATGGAATTATTAGTCACATTCCTTCCGAGCGTAGATCGGGGATCTTTTACAGCGATTTGTAGAACTCGCGTTTGTCTTTGTTTTCGAATATTTACAATATGCAAACCAACAGGATGATTTATGAATGTCTTCTTGTTAGTTGATTTAAGAACCGAATGTCCTCTTGGTGACCACAACTCATCATACGCTAAAGGGCTCACACGTCCTGTTAGAACGTCCCTGACCGCTTCGCAAAATCGAACCATGCAAAGATACTTAAATAAATGAAGAAAACAATTAATAAAAAATCAGAAATGCAGTTCGGCAAAAACTGAATAGCTGAAGACATTGAGTATGAATTCCTGTAGACTACATTTTGGTTGGAAGATGACAGGTTTTCTCATAACATTTGAAGGGCCCGTTGACTGGGTGCATGTACAGAAAATAGGTGATTTTTTGAGTAGAAAAAAAAACAAAAAAAAAAACTCGTAGTCTGGCTTTGCGAACCCTTGGACAGAGTTTGAGCCGAAGAACCCTGTCTTGGAAATTTGATGGATGAAAGGATATATCTCACTTTTTCAGGCTGGCGAAGATGAAACATCTCATTTCTCCCAGCTATTTCACAGATTTTTTTGAATTTTGAATTCGAGCACTGGTCTCTAGAATTATGTGGAAATATTTACCCGTGTGAGCCCTATATAGGGTTGCCATGTAATGCACACGTGCAAGTCGATTCATCCCATACAAGCTCTACTGGTCAATGTCGATCTATTCTGTCAAATCATCCCCCCCCCCCAGCTTCCCCTCCCTCATCTCCCTCTAGCTCTAACTCTGCACTTTGTTTTCTTATTGTGTTCTTGTTGTACTAGATCTTAGCAGGGGTGTATCCAGGATTTTTTTCTGGGGGGTCGTAATCACAATTTTTGGACCTTTACCTTTGCGAGGGAGCGACCGAATGGGGGGGGGGGGGGAGGGTGTGGGAGGGGGCTGTCCCCCCTCCCACGTGGGGAGTTTTTTAATTTTATATCTTAAAATAGGGCCATTTGGTGCATACAAAAGTGACCTTTTTGGCATACTTTAAAAAAAAATGTTAAAACTGGTGATAAAACCTGAGTTGGTCACTTACAAGTTCGTGAATCGGTAAGTTGAAAACTGCATTTAAAAAAAAAAAAGTTGCTGACTACCTATACACCTTCCTATTAAATCCTAGAGTACATAGTAAAAAGTTTTGCAGACCATTTAATACAAGTATTCCAGGTTGACGATATTTCAAGAGCTAGTCAATCCTGCCTAACTTTGCCTCCGAATGTAGTAAGAAAGTAGAATATGCATTTCAGTCTCAATCCAAAAGGACAGGAGTTGAAAACATGAGTATGAATTATAACATTCCTCCTTACAGGACAATATAGGTTAGGCCATAATTCAAACGGCCGCGCCGAGTAATAGTTATAGGCCAGCTGTAAGTGTGTAGTCTAGTCAACCAGTTCGATGAGTTGCTGATGGGAGGCAGGGAAATCAATAAACATGGCAGTGCGGCTTAAGCCTAAGAAATAAGGTATGGCAGATTAAAACTAAGTTATAAAATTTACGTGGTTTTCGACAATTTGCTGGAACACTACCTGGTCACTAAATTCCCCCTGTTGTATATATAGGGTGAAAAGCCCTCGAAAAACAAAAATGTCTGTTACAAAAAGTGGACCTTTTGACAATTTGGGGGGGGGGGGGTCGTACGACCCTCCCGACCCCCCCCCCCTTGCATACACCCATGCTTAGTACAAAATAGTTGAATTCATGAATAATAAAGTAGTCATTGATTATCACACAATTTTGAATGATTGTGGTATTTTAATGTATTTCCTTGTTTTGACTACCACTGAAACAGTTCCAATACATAAAGTTAATCTGTTTGATAAATCAATTTGATAAATCAAAATCTTTTACAGTACTTCGTAGACAATAAGGTGATGATGATACCCCCTCATGCAAGGATAACTGCATGTATCTAGGTATGTAGAACTATATCAACACTGCAAGATGTATTTTTGGAAAAAAACAACAAACAAACACCCAAAAACCAATGTGCATCATTTTCAAGTGTCCCTTTGAGAAGCTTTACAACCCTTCAATGTGCAATTTCTTATATGATGTAGGGGTAAATATCATTAAAACACATTTATGATTTTAAAATGTGACCTCTACCATGTCTACTACATACAGTACACGAATGCTACCTCGAACAGTGCGCGCGCACACAAATCCCGATACGGGACTCTCGCGCGGGATAATGAACACGCAGTACAATAAACGCTACTCGCTTGTATACAGTGTACCAGTATGTTTTCAAGGCACAAAGTTACGCTGCGTTTAGTCCAGTTTCGTAAAAAATATACACGTTACCACGTTAGCCATGGCGAAAAGGTCATCATCTTCTCACCCTACCGGCAGTATTCAAGATATTAAGAAAGTGAAAAATCCGAGTATGACAGCGTCAGAGAGCAAAGAAACTGAACTCTATTCTCTTCACGAAATGTTTGGCGTTATTTCCAGTCAATTAACTCAGCAAGATTTCAGTGCTCTAAAAAGTTTGTTCGTCGGAAGTCTCGTGAACGAAGATCGAGGAAGAATCAAACGCCCATCAGATCTCTTCTTTGCGATGGAAAGAGCTCGATTGTGCGATTCTTCGAACTTCTATGAGATTCTTAACGTCTTAAGGATGATTACGAGACACGATCTTATGCCATTTGTATCCCGACGAAAAAGAAGGAGAGGTAAGTTATTGGCTATGTAATGAAGAATGTAGAAAAAAGCACAGATCAACTTTGGTAGTCCGATATATACAGATCTGTGTGGTGACGGGATAAGGCGCACTGCGCCTGGAGCGTTGTGGAGTTGGAAGGGTGCCCAACGGCAACGCGACGCCCTCCCTGGCCTGGGTATACTATTTTAGTACATGTACAGTGCTGTGTGGGCAGAACCCGACATGCGTGTTGTGTACAAAAGACAGTGTGGGGTGTGAAATGCAACATCCAGATAGAGTGCGTGTTACTGATACTGGTTTTTTTTTTTTTTTTTTTTTTTTTTTTTTTTTTTTTTTTTTTTTTTATAATTGCGTGAGTTGCTACAAAAAAATGTAGTTGCTCATTTACTTGCTGTCTGTTTTTGCTGCAATAGGCCTAACTGCTAACTGTTGTTATTCTTCTTCTTCGCGCTTCCTTGAGCAACGTAGTGAGACTGATTGCTGACAGTGACACTGAGACTCAAAGTGAGAGTAAATTTAACTACAATCAACTTGCTGATTATTCTGTCACTTTCGGGGAGGTCTACCGTCTAGAGTAATTTAGACTCTAACAAGTTTTTGAGTCTTCAAAGGGTTCAAGTAGTTGCAGAAATAATCATCATTCAAATAAATACATAAATAAATGATCAAGCACCTGACAAGTCCAGGCATACAATGTACATTAATAACAATAATAAATGAAAAGTGAGTGCTATAAATAAAGCAACTAGATATCTACTCCTGGACTGAGGCTGGTGTGGCTGTGATTTCTCTGCAATCCACAAATAAATTTAACGGATACCACCGGTATTGTGATCGGCACCTGCACCAAGGTTTGACCTCCCATGCATGCCAAGGTTTGATCGTGCGCAAAAGCACATATGTATAGGTTTTTTCATGTAATGTAGCAGGCAGTCAAATTTTAGATGGCAATGCAATTGTTGTTGAATGATGGGCAGCTTGCATTAATACATGTTTCTTTTTATTATTGTACTAGAATGTAATTTGTGTAAGACAAAGGAAAAAAAAAAGTAAAATTCAGTGTGTCGTCCAGATCTCCAGAGCTTGGAGAGAGATAATACACAAGGTCCTTACTAAAAGTTACAAATATTTGATATACTATTTTTTTATCAGAAGCTGCTGCAAACAACATGTAGCATGAGGTGCTAGTGTAGTTTTGCACCACTATAAAATCAGGCTACCATAGTGCCTTCCAAAATTTAACCGCCGACTACATGTGGAAACCTAGTACATTACGTGTAGATGCTTTTGCATGTGGTCAAATTTGGGCACGGGAGGTCGAACCTTGGTGCGGTTTTTTTTTTTAATGATTTTTAAGCATGCAGAAGTTAAGCTGCTGCATACAGTACAATATGGGCAACTACAAACTACTGTACATGTAGCACGAGGTGCTAGCGTAGTTTTGCACCACTATAAAATCAGGCTACCATAGCGCCTTCCAAAATTAAACAGCTGACTACATGTGGAAACCTAGTACATTACATGTACACTTGTAGATGCTTTTGCATGCGGTCAAATTTGGGCACGGGAGGTCGAACCTTGGTGCAAGCATGGAGAAATTAACCTTAAGGCTAAGCATTTCTCAACCTGAAATACTTGCATCTGAGTCTCTGAATTCAGGGTAAAAGTTGAACACATGCTGCTAATTTTGACACTTTCTGCACATTTTGGAATGACTTCACAGTGCTGCTGTGTGCATATACAATTGACTGTATCATACCAACGGCTGGATTACCGTGTACATGTATGTATCAAACTGGACTGACTGACTGCTTTCAAGAGTATAGCACGCAACTTCAGTTCAAGCGGTTGAGTTGTTGCGTATGGTGTAAAAGTATCGTGAAGTGTTTTCTGCTGGACTTTGGAAACTAACTGAGCATACATCATGTTTAGGTTGTGAAATATTAATGGTTAGTTTGTACATGTTTGAAAGCATGCACGGTGCGAAATGGCACTTGCATCCTAACCCAATAGCAACTTTGGAAACTAGTGCATACAGTGTACATCATGTTTACATTGTAGGTTGTGAAATATCAATGGTTACATGTAGTTTGTACACGTTTGAAAGCATGCACGGTGCAAAATGGCACTTGCATCCTTAGCCCAGTAGCAACTTTGGAAACTAGTGCATACATCATGTTTAGATTGTGAAATATTAATGGTTAGTTTGTACCTGTTTGAAAGCATGCACGGTGCGAAATGGCACTTGCATCCTAGCCCACTAGCAGCTTTGGAAACTAGGGCATACGTGTTTAAATAAGTGTAGGTCGTAAAATATTGATGGTTGGTTTGTACATGTTTGAAAGCATACACGATGCGAAATGGCACTTGCAGTGCATCCTAGCCCAATAGCAGCATGTAAGTACAATGTACATGGTCTTTGAAACCAAGCCAGGTTCATGATATGCATGTACGCTGGTGCGAGTGTGTGTGGAGACTTGTCCATTCACAACATACATCACACTGTGTACAATGTACATTGTACGTTCTGATGTTCTCAACAGCTTACACAGTACAATTGTATTACATAGTGGCTGCGTTGCAGGATTCTTGGCTTGTGGAATGACAGTGAATATGCACTATCAGAGATTCTAACACAATGTGTGCATGACTCAGGATTGGTAGGTTAATTTCCAATGTTTTGTTTTTTGTTCGGCTGCTCAAAAGTATGTGTAGTAAATATTTTTTTTTAAAGTCAATGTAGTGAATGAAAAATATAAAGATGCAAACGGGGACATGAAACCCAAATTTTCATTGGCATTTCAAAACAAAAAGAAGAAGTAAACAGTTTAAAAGAATTGACATAGAGCAAAAACTTGGATGATCATAAGGATGAGAAACTACTTCTTTTTTTTATTTGCCTGATATATTGATTGTACAATTGTGAGGTCCAGACTCTCTGTTTTCTAGATTACTGTAAAACATGATATATTCGCGGCATGAAATTTTCGCGAATTGGAGCCGACAGCCTTTTTCGTGGCATGAAATTTTCGCGAATTGCCACTGGCGTTCAATGCATGTAGTGTAGACAAAAACTTTCGCGTGCATTTTAATTTCGCGAATTTTGGCGCTCGCGAAATTCGCGAAATTAAAATGCAGGCGAAAATTCCTCGTTTTACAGTATTTGCAAGTGATTTTTTTTTTCTTTTTTGCTTCACAGCATGTAAAATCAGCACGATACTGCAATAATGCAAAACTTGTGGGCAATGGGAGATCTAGGAGAAACAAACCAGATTAGAAAGTAAGCATATACAATGTATGGCATACAACGCTGTATATAAAAGTGGAACTTGTACAATATTGTACATACATACCACAAGGTAGGTACTCTCATTTGTTCATTTGTTTTAGAAAAAAAAAAAAGTGCTTACCCAGTACCGCTAAGTAAACGTACAGTACATACATTTGTATTACTTTTGAGGGATTTTGCCTGTCAGATAAGTAGATGTCCTCCAACTTATCATATTTAAATATTTGCATTTTTTTAATGTAATTTGACAGCTGTTTCAGACCAAGTGGATCAATACCTTGACCAGTGTACTTCAGGGTCTGGCTTCAACTCACCATCGACCACCACACCTGTGCCCTCCTCATCATCAGCAACAGCAACAGCAGCAGCAGAAGCTAGTCCAACTTCCAAGTCAACGCCATCCCACCCCACCAGAACTCTTTCAAAAGTTAAACCTCGACTTTGTTCTAGCTCATCTGCACCCTCTTCTTCCTGTGACTCGTCATCCCTCCCCTCATCATCGTCATCATCGGCACCAGCATCAAGTCGGAGACATCGAGGAACGGGGGCAGAGGAGCAGGGCCATCCAGATGGACAGCATCACCAACTTGAGACCAGAAACCCAAGTGGGCCTGGGCAAGAAGCTGCTGAAAGGAACTGTAGAGAGAGTACATCCCAAGCTACTGGAATGCCACCAAGATCCCAAAGAACTGTTGGCATCTCACCAGAAGCAAGAGGCTTGCCTAGAGAAAGGCCCAAGCACACATGTGGTAATCTTATGAATTAATATTCATTAAATGGTTGTCATGATGCCAGGGTACATTTTTGAAATGGTTTGAAGAAATATGCAATTTTTGACATGCAGTTAAAGGTTGACTACCCTTGAATAAAGACAGTATTTTGATAAAAATTGTGTCATATAAGCCATGTTCAGACGTATTTCTGGTCGGAGTAAAATTTTATGGCGCAGCAATTAAAATTCAAGTTTATACTTACATGTATCTTACCACGACCTTGTGTCCACACGACGGTCGTGGGAAGAAACTCCGACCAATTTACCACGGCCTTCGCGGGGATCACCATGGAGGGTCGATGTAACTTTCGGAAGTGGTAGCGCCGCGCCCGTCGACCATACAATTGTTTTTACCAGAGGTGTTTGTCTTCTCCATTCTTGTTAATGGCAATTTCTGAGTGCTAAATTCTTCATTGCGATCGACTAGGTTAGAATTGCGCTACACGCGCACTTGCACTTGCAAAATGTCAACATTGCGATTTGACCCCGGAAGTTCAAGGTATGTACAACGTAAGTTCAGAGATACTCCGAGTGCTTGTCTGAATGGGCAATTTACTCCGACCGTCTAGTCGTGGTAGCGAGATACTCCTGAGAAAACTCAGGAGTATCTTGGTCGGAGGAAGAGGTCGTGGTAAATTCCTCCGACCGGAGGAAGTTACCACGACCTTGTTCAGACGGCCATTACTCCGACCCTTCCTCCGAAGTTACTCCGGCTAAAACTGCCCTCGTCTGAACATAGCTACTGTACATTGTACATGTGAAAATGAGATGCACCACAATAATTTTGAAAGGCCTTACATAGTACAATTAATGTACTGTATTACATGTACAACATACTGGTACACATATGCAGAATGCTACAATGTACATAGATTTCCAACTTGTTGCAGAACACTTGCCCACTATTATTATTATAATTATTATCATTATTATTATTATTATCATTATTATCATCATCATCATCATTATTATTATCATTTATTAACATGTGCTAAATTGCATAAATTGTGGGGTCTATTCCAGTCGTTAATTAAGGTTGCCTTTGTCTGAAAGTCAGTATTAGCAGTTTATGTGAGAATTATCTGTATTGATCTTCACATATATTTCTACTCGGTGTTTTCTACTGGGTTGGATGGTTAAAACACTTTTTGACATCAATCAAGACAAACTTTGTTCTCTGTCACATAATGAATTTTAGGCTGTCTCTCTAACAGTATCCATTTGCATAGATCATACATGTACAGTACTTGTCCAAGTGTGTGCATAGCTACAGACATCTGGTTATGTAGCTTTACTCCATTCTGAATGTACAGGCTGGAAATGTACCTAAGTCCTATGATTTCAAAGTGTCATATGTGCGGATAAAGTTGCAGTGAATGTTAACTATTATTCATTACTTCATCTTACCAGATATCAGATTACGTGTGCGAGCAGAGTACTGCTGTCATGATGGCGCTCTCATCGGCCAGATCCACTCTAACGAACGAGATCCTCTGCGACGACAACTAGAACTTTTCTCTCAAGCAAGTGCCATCTTGAAGTCCCGCGACCTTGGCTCCATTGTTTGTGATATCAAATTCTCAGAATTGACCTACCTAGATGCTTTCTGGCGAGACTACATAAACGGATCTCTTTTAGCTGCACTGAAAGATGTCTTCATCACTGATTCACTACGTGCTGCCGTAGGGGATGAAGCTATTAAATTGTTAGTGAATGTTGATGAAGATGACTACAGGGCTGGCAGGAGCAAGCTGCTGCTTAACTTGGTCAGTTGATGCAGATTTATTCACACTGACTGACTGACTGGCTTAAAGTCTGAGATTTTACTTGACGTTTTCATGGAATATGATGGATTGGAGAGACTTTTTTTATTATTATTTACAAAATTGATTGCTTTGTTAGGATATTGCTTACCTTAGGGCAGAAATGATCCAAGATATTGCAATACTTACTCAAGAAACTTTCTAGAAATGGAATTTTCCATGTGTCTCCCCAGAAAAAAAAAAAAAAAATGAAGAATAATTTTATGAATGAAGTGTATCATAGGCAGTGGCATTTTGATGTGTGTTTTTTTTTTTTTCCTGCTACTTGCAATATGCCAAAAGCTTCCATGCTTTTGCAAGTATCTCTGCAAATTGGCTCAAAATTGTCAAAGTGCAGAAATCACTCTAGTGCTCATGGCTCGATGAAAAGTATTCAGTTCTTATACTACATTGTCAGGGTTCCATTGCTATTTATTGTCATGGAAAATATGTGATAAAATATGATTGATTCTTTTCTCCTTTCACACAAGTCTAGACAATACTAGAGAATATGTTTGGTTCTTTTTCCTTCCACACAAGTGTAGACAGCAAATATCCATCAGAAAGAGATGTAATTTGACAGGGAAACAATCCCACAGATGAGACAGTCATCACTGTGAACATGCACATGCTATTAAGTGAGTTGAAAAAGCATGGAATTTTGTGATATCCAGGGCATATCCAATAGGCAGTGCTCACAGGCTCATGATTAACATTACAGCACCCAAGATCAACCTTATTGAACCATGGTGTACTCAAAACAAAATATGTACTCTATGGACTTATTTGAAGAATTATGCGAGACTTTATCCAAGGTCAAATTCAATCTTGTCAAAAAGGACACATTCATAAGAAGCCAAAGCCCAAATGTGATATTAGGGACTGGTATTGAGTATGTTGAAATTTATTTATGGCATATAATTGAGCTTGGCATGAGAATAGTTTAGTGATATCCATGTTGATTTGGCTAATGATACCAATAAAACAGTTTGCTGCATAGTTTGTCATGTCCACATGGATGCAATATAAGCTGATTCAACAGCAGAGTGGGAGTATTTTTCTCCTTTTCTTTTCATTGCAAAAGATTAAACATTAGCATGACAGTGTCCAGCTTTCACTCATTAAACCTGTGTTACTTTTCTGTGTCGATTACGAATTTGATGCCATTTTAACTTGCTCTAACGTATTTTGAATTTCAGTATGTTATTTACTGTGGCTCCCAGCTACTCATATTGATTAGCAGAGCCTAAAAATTTATATGTAAATGTTGATGCTAGATATCTACTTCAGAAAGATGTTTGCTGTTGTTGTGAGTTGTTGTAATTGCAGTAATCACAGCTGTAATTGAATGCTCAAGGTGGAATTATCATTTCTCAACTGCTGGCACAGTAAGTGCAATGATTGCTCCATAAAGCAAGTGTAAACTTCTGTATGGAATACATCCTTGATATCTCTTTGGATGATGGATCAATTATCACTGGAAATTAGAGCCATGGTGTCTGATCCTTGTCAGTGCAATGGAGAGGTAGGAAAGTGTTTTTGTGAATTCATGCTGTTGTTTATTGATTTCCCAATACACATTGACACAAGAAGTAAGTTTAGAATATTAAATGTTACATCCTATTTGATTTTGTATTATTTCATCAATATTTGAATTTGGGAAACATTGAAATGGAATTCTAGGTTCGGATAACAACTGTAAAGATAAATACGCCAATCTTTTGAGATATGGTCTATCGAATGTTTGTAAAAAATTTAATTGTGTTATTTAAGTGACTCAAATATAGTCCAAGGTAATTTAAAAGTGAGTTGACAGCTTGTTTCCACAACATAGTTCCACACCAGGCAAAATTGTTGCTTTGATTTTTTTTTTCAATCCTAAACATAGAACGACCTTAAAATTGGGGCAGTGGGTTTTGCTTTTTGCCATTGCATCTTAATTTCAAAGTCAATATACTTATTTGAATGCAGAATAACTTTACAGAAGTCCTGCCAAATTCAGGAATGTTGGCAGTTTCACAAAATCAATTAGTAAAGTGTGTTTTTCACCCAGACTATCTGTAGTGATACACTGTATGTGGTGCAAGGATTTTAGTCCAGTAGCAGCTTTATTATACAGAAGTTCTATTGTATCCCTTTAGGTTTCACATAATGACTCCTGTAGATTGCTCCTGGAATAAACACACCCTATAGACATTACACTATGATTATATGTTCATGTAAGTGACCCCTTGGTTAAGCGAAGAAGAAATCACAGTGAAGTGTATCAGCTTAATTTTCTTTATAATGCTCGGAATTTTTCCCATGAGGAGAGTTGTTTTGATATTGAGCAAAAATGAAAGCAATTGCTTCTTTTATTTTTGTTTTTGACAAGTGCCAAGATATTGGACCCATTTGAATGACATTCACGAGGCATGCAATGATGTGGGCAGTGTGACTGATATTTATGTCATTGTATTCTTCATATCTTGTGTCCTCAAATATTACCAGGTGTCAAAAGGAAAAAAAAGAGAGATGAAAATAGCAAGAGATTGTGTGGACTGCCCTGGTTTGCTCTTGCACGCCTCCAAATTTTGGACCTAATACACTCATAGTGGCATGCTTTAGAGTATGAGACTGAATGTCCCTGAGCAGATCGGTCGTGATTTGGCAAAAAGGTGTATGTCTGAAAAATATCATGTTTTTGGTTTTTACCATTTGGGGGGGTTTTCGATGCCGAAATTTTCATGTGACCAACTTTCGTAAGTCATCGATCCTTTGTTTCCGAGATACTTGGGGCTATCTCTGTATTATTTTATCAATTTTCCTGCTTTTGATTAGGCAAAAGGGTGTATCTTTACATACACCCTTGACGTACAATGACGTACCAGGATAGAGAACTACATGATTTGGCAAAAGGGTGTATCTCTAGATACACCTCTAACCGTGCACGCTGGGGAGAGCTTAAAGATTTGGCAGATAGGTGTATCTTTAGATACATCCATCTGCCGAATGAATCATGAATTATAGTTGCGAAGTATGATAAGGCAGAAAGGTGTATCTTTTATGCTCTGTGTATATTATATACTCTGTTATACGACGTGCTGCTGGCATGTATGTGTACCGTTTCACCGGTCGGTGCGGTGGCGGGCCATGCTCCTGACTCAAACTGGCAGCCCGTTGCACTGCAGAAGTTTCTCCTTGTTGCTAGTCGGTGAGTAGAATAAGTACCTAATATCTAGAAGTTCAGATCTAACGTTTGTCCTAGACTTCTACGGCCACTTCTATGCCATTAGATGCGCAGATTCGTAAAATCTAGCATTTCTGTTGAAATGACAGCTTTTCTGGCAAGTGTGGCTGTGGGATGAGAGTTCTCTACGCTTCAAAATGACAGTGATCCCCGCACTGTCCGTGCTGTGCAGTGCATGTAGAAGCCTGTACATAGTGTAATGGTGTGCTGTGTGACTGTAAGATCGACTACCCATTACGCTATGCGTATGGGGCTGTTACCTAACAGACATTTAGTGGCAGTTACACACAAAGGTCTAGAGAAAGATGTGTCCCTGTCTTTGGAAATGATACTTGGATGTACTGCTCAAAGTGCTCAGTGGATGCAAACAGTTAAATGATCCTACCTGAATTTTCACATTTATTGAATTTATTGCAAAAATTGGGAGCAGCATGATAACTGCGTTTTTAAGAACAGATACATGATGTGCAAACAACTGCCTTTTTGTTTGCTAAAGCATTCAGTACAGAAAACAAACGAACCTTTTGTCGAAAAAAGGGGCACAAAGCTAAAAATATAATGAATCATCTCATTGGAAGTAGAAGTTTTTGAAAAAAGGGAGGAGAAGGAAGAAGAAAAATTCTTCAGCTGTAATCCTTAACCATGCATATCCATGAGACGATGTTTTGTTAATATTCAGACTCTAGGGGGAGTTGTAATTTGCGCACATTTTTCTATGTTTGATGAACAAGTTGTGCATCCTGATATTTTTCTTTATTGTCATTTTTTAAATATTTTTGTAATAATGAAGTAAAGATTGTCAAGAGTTAACATTTGATTAGAAATGGTCTCACATACACCCTTCTCCCTACAAAATCTCTGGTATATTTTGTTATCGTTTAATTTGGCAAAAAGGTGTATCTCTATACATACACCTTTTTGCCAACTTAAATGCACGATTTCTCACGGTGCATGAGAAGATACACCTTTTTGCCAAAATAGCGTGGGTTGCAGTCCCTGTAAACGTGAATTGGCAAAAAGGTGTATCTCTATGCATACACCTTTTTGCCAAGTTAAATGCATGATTTCTTACGGTGTATGTGAAGATACACCTTTTTGCCAAAATAGCGTGGGTCGCAGACCCTGTAAACGTGATTTGGCAAAAAGGTGTATCTCTATACATACACCTTTTTGCCAAGTTAAATGCATGATTTCTTACGGTGTATGTGAAGATACACCTTTTTGCCAAAATAGCGTGGGTCGCAGACCCTGTAAACGTGATTTGGCAAAAAGGTTTATGTCTCTAAACATGCTAAAAGTGCTAATTCTGAAGTATTCTTTAAAGTTAGATGCAAGAAAATTATCAGGAAATGAAATTTGAAGTGTATACTAAATCATGGAATTGAATCCCTGAGCGTTGCACAGTTTAGGTGGCTTCTACGGTCAAGGAAACTGCCAAAACTTTAAAGTCAATTTTCTCGGCTTTGTAGTCGCTGTAAAACGGCAGACATACACCTTTTTGCCAAATCACGACCGAGATGTGATCCAGACAATGACTTGGTATGGTCTGAATTTGTGAATTTGCTTTAGCATGTTACACTCTGGCATGGTTTGTCTTACTTGTGACTGAATGCAGTCAATGACTGTTTTCACAAACCTTCATCCACTCTATGTTACTCATCACCATAACAGCCTGATAAAGTTATTGAACATTAATTTTTGATGTTCAAAAATCCATAGCAATCAAGTATTCTAGTGATATATAAAGTCAGCCACTTCCATAAACCATTTTTCAACATTCTGTTACCAGAGAAATCACAATTTCAGTTATGATGCAGTCAGTCATGCAGGAGATTTGACATAAGAAAGCACACAAAGAACAAATAAGTCAAAGCAAAATCTCTGCTTCATGAAGAACTTCAGTTTTTGTCTCCTTTTTTTTTTTGGCCAAAGATGTGATGAAGATATGGTGATATTTAAACACTTCAAATTTCTCATCATTCAGCCAATCTACTGTGTTTCACAGTTTCCCTTGTTTGTCATTGTTTCCATAACTTTATCAGAGTAACGTGGTGACTTGTCACACATATGATTTTAGTGCAAAGTGAAGGAAGAAAGCACACTTCAGCAGCATCGGTCAGTGGCCATGGAGGCAGGTCTTACCAGCTGAAAGAATGCTGTCTTTAGTGACATGCTAAAACTCTGTATTGTCACAAAAGTTATTTTCCAACCTTCCCATGACTTTCATTGCAGGCTTTTTATGTCTTGAATCTCATTTTAAACCATTGTTTAGGAGCTAATTTTCCAGAGCTGGACAAAGTTTTAACTCTATTGACTACACTGTAATATTCAAACTGTGGGATATGTGTTGTCAATCACCAAATATCGGTATTTAAAAGAAGTTTACATGGATAAAGGAAATTATTCTTGAGCTGATAACTGTGTGTATTATGTTCTACAAACTATGGGTAGTTTCTATAACAGTACAGTAGTTTACAGGGCACAAACAAACTACATGTTCTCTTCAAAAACTATGCACAAGAATAGGAAGGTAATGTCATTAACATCTAATCCCACATGTTTGGATATGAAATTTGCTGTTTTGTATTGTGTAGCTGTTAATGATTTTCATATTTATTTCCCTCGATCTCCCAAAGTGAATATCTTTTGCAGATGACTTGTGTTTAGTCCAGAAAAGACTAATGGCAAGGAACTCACACAACTTCTTGTTGGTGAAGCACAGGAAATAAATTCCCAAAGTTATGGTTAATAAAAGTGCAGTTCTGACTATACCCAGTAAATACCATATTGTGAGCCTGAAGGTTAATGAAAAATTAGCCAAGGGCAATACTAGCAGGGTATCAAGAGGTATCAACTGTACCACTCTGATGTGTGAAATTGTCATGGAGATACTCTTATAATATAAGCTTTCTTTTTTAAGACTCACTCTAGCATCTTGACAAGGCCTCATGGCTGATGAATGAAACGTACTCGCCACACTGAGCATTGCATAAAACGGGTGAATGCGAGAGACCGAGTGGCGCAGCCACAAAGCCATTTGAATTTTTTTTTTTCTGCTGCTTCGTGATGTACACGATAAATGAATTATTCATGTATTCTTTTAATAGTCAATCTGCAGTTGTGCCAATGAATCCTGTGTCAATACAGGTACCACTGGCAGCTACAGCAGGCAGCGTAGGCTGGAGGGATGAGCGACCTGCTGATACGCATACTATTTATGCATATTAAATGCTGACATCACTCGAGCAATGCAGTCGCTGATTGGCCGCTACCTTTTTGGTAGCAAAGTTGACAAGAAACAATGTTCAAAATCAGAAATTCATGTCGGGTTTAAAAAAGCCTTGTGGCTATGCCACTTGGTCTCGCATTTGCTCATTCAATCCCAGTTAGTCTCTTTTCCAAGCCTCAGCCATGAGACCTTATCAAAACTAAAAGGCTAGACTCACTCGGACAATACATTTCATGCAACTGAGAAGAAGGTTTTGATTAGCATGCTCACAAGGAACCTGTTTTTTTTAATTGTTTATTTCAGCCTGTATTCTGTACACATTCTTGCAGAACATGTTTGTCTCTGTTGGCCATTAGTTTATACATGGATGTCATGCACCTCATATGACAGAATATAAAGTGAACATGTTATATTGTTCACTTCATCTGTGCATGATAGGTGCTTCAGTTTGCCTGTTGAGAGCCCTCTCACATGAGAAGGCAGGAATGTGTTTGCTATCCACAAAACCTTGAAGGAAATCCAAAGGAGACTTGGGACTTTTAGAATTTCCTAATCACTTTGTCCAATTTTGTTGTTCTTGTGTGATATGAAAGTGAGCCAGAATTGTACATACAAACTGTGTATCTGACTTCATACAAGAGTAATATGAATGGCTGTGTATTCACGTGTCAGAAAATGTCTCAATTGTTAATAGACAATATAAAACTTTAAAAAAGAAGAAGCTGTGTCCTTTTGTAAGTAATGGGTATGCTGTTACAAAAATGACATTCTGTCAAGATGACCTTTATGAAACATCAGTTTGACAGTCTTTTGATAATTATTTCATTGCATCACTAATGGGACAGATAGAGTATTAAAAGAGTATATTGTTCCTCACATTGTCACTTCCTTTCCCAAACTGTGGGTTTGTTTAGTGTTAAAGTTGAATCAAAGGAAATGAAGAGTTGTATGCAAGATAACTGATACCATGCAATAAATATGATATGTGCATAGAATTATAATTATAGATGTATTTCAGACAAAGCCTGTTTATATTCCGGACTGGTTGAGTTCAGGTGTCTTTAAAACAAAATGTAAAAGGGAAAGAAATGAAGTAATGCTTATATATAGTGGGGGTGCTGTGGCATAGTGGCTAAGACGCCTGACTCCCGATCGGAAGACCCGAGTTCAAATCCCGCCCAGTGCTTACGTCCTTGGACAAGATGTTTTACCCACTGTGTCCTCTCGACCCAGGTGTATAAATGGGTACTTGGCAACGCTAGGGTAATAATAATGGCTGGGCCCTCTGGTAGAGCAGTGGCAACACTGAAGATGCTACCCTGAGTAAATAAGACATTATTACATGTATTATTATTATCATTATTGTTATTATTATTATTATTATTATTATTATTATTATTATTATTATTATTACTACTACTACTACTACTACTATTACTACTACTAGTAGTACTACTATGTTCTTGTCTAAAACAGAAATGAGAGAAGAGGGACAGAGAGAAGGAGGGATAGAGAGAGAGAGAGTCATACAGAGATGGCAGATGGGGAGAGATTTGAAAACTTTAGAGATGTGTGATTGATAAGACATACCATTGGTACTTAGAGAGGTGTGCACATTGTATTTTGTCTGTGTGATGCAAGTAAAAGGTTATACATACATTTGCAGTCATTGGCACTTGTACATTAGATTGATAGTCACACTGCTTGACCTTTGTATCACAATCATTGGAATGGTTCTCTTTAGATTTAATTGAAAAAGAATCATTCTGTACATAATTTCTCCTCAAGATCTCAGGCCAGTTCCATGAATGCAGGTTGTGTGTGTATGTGTGTGTGTTGTACTAAAAAAAAAAAAAAAAAAAAATTATAATGAAAATAAAAAATGCCAAAACAGAGGATATGGATTATAATTATTGTTTCTAAACAAGAGAATTAAAAATTAGTATTTGAGATGACTGCTTAAAGGAGAGAGGAGCTTATTTGTTTAGAAAAAAAAAATGAGGATGAGCAAGAACACATTGCTATAAATAAGTATATATATAATATATATATATATATATATATATATATATATATATATATATATATATATATATATATATATATATAATGACAGTGAGTCAAACCTGTCTTAGTGACCACCTGTCCATAAGGACCACTTTTTTGCCTCCCTTGGGTAGCCCCTTCAGGCAGGTTTGACTGCAATAAATGTGCGTATTATATGTCTAAAAACACTATATACCACACCCAGGACACCACAATTAATGCAAAATAACAAATTATCTATTTAATTAGGTCTATATCATGTATGAAAACATGTATGTGTGCATGCTTGTGTAAATCAAATGTGGTATAGCCTATGTGTTCATCATGTTAAAAAAAAAAAAGCCCACAAAGGCAATACTACTCTGTAATGCAAAAACAATACTATTTACTAGTAGATGAAACAATATATTTAGCACCACACATTTTGTCAAGAGGCCATGGTGAGGGAAAAAATGTTTAAGAGTAAAGACTTACGCGTGTACATTAATTGAACCCCACTAATTTCTCATAAATATTTGTATACACACAGAAATTTATGTATGATCGGAGGACCGTTTCATGAAACATTCTGTCAGTGATTTTCACTGACAAATTTACTATCAGCGAATCAGATGCAAGGATTTCAGTAGCTTTTAACAGTTGTCAGTGAAAATCACTTACAAAATGTTTCATGAAACGGTCCCCGCCGGGGGGGGGGGGGGGGGGGGGGGCATTTCATGAAGCATTTTGGTCGAATATTTTTCTGACAAACTGTTACAAGCTACTGCAATCCTTGCATGTGATTGGCTGAGAGCAAATGTGTCCGACAACTTTGTCAGACAAAATGCTTCACGAAATGCCCCCAGTTTTACACTCGTGCGAGACTGAATTTCAAGGGATTTTTTTTTTTTTTTTTTTTTTTTTTTGTGGGTAGAATGTATGTTTTGTGTTATACCCTGCAGATATTTCATGGAAGCAATTGTCGCAGGTGTAAATGTCATGAACCCCGGGGTTTTTTTTTTTTTATGTTTGCATTGTCAGCCTGACAATTTTACAAATAAAACGTCTATGGGCTTTCATCCACATGTACCTAGACTTAAACCGTAATGTCAAATTTTCTCTCATAAAGTACAAAAAAAATGAAATTGATGAAATGAAATTGAAAATAGAGAGAGTACAGTTGTAATTAATTTCAACGGAGCTGAACGTCGGAACCCTGGGCCACCACGGTGGCAAAGCTGCAGAACACGAAAAGGTCATCTTAGGTCGAGCGAGATAGAATATGCAAATGAGCTACATTGCGTCGACTTGCCTGGATGAGACGAATAGAAACATGTTCGTCGCAGTACCGATGTGGGATAGCAGTTTTGTTGAATGAGGTAAGAGATGATTTTTCACGAAATGATTGGATTTTGATAGTTTGTGAGGAGTAGAGAGTGACATACCGTTTTATCCTAATATTTTGTGGTATTTTTTGTGTTCGGGAACGGAAAACATGTTTTGACAGCGCACAGTCGCTTTGCGAAGCCAAGCGGTTGCGAACTTGTCTCGTAGGCCGTGTGCGCAGGGCTCGTAATACTTGCTGTTAGCTACAGATGGAGGGCATGGATGATACACACAGAGAAGCAACCAAAGCGAGATACGTGCAAGAGGAAGAGAAATAAGTAGATGCGAGTCTAACGCCGTTAGTGCAACATTAGTAGGATGTTGATTCAGTTATATGTTATTTCTCTTTATCGACAAGACCTTACTTTTGATATTTTTGTGGTATGAGTGCCAAAATAGTCAATCGGTGCTTCTGAGAGTTGTTAGACTCGGTTGTTCGAGAATATTTAGCGGATGTAAATGTAGTTCACCCATTTCACCATCCGCGTTGCGTATACCTTTCATCTTACATTGAACACGCTGATCCTGCTGCTGCTGCTGGTAAATGGTGAGCGAGAGTTGCCCGAGTCGGAGCCTTGTGTTGCTTCTGTGTGTGCATGCCATTGCGGCTCAGTTGTGGCCAGCGTGCGGGGCGCGAAGGCGATTTCCTCTAACATTTCAGAAGTTTCCAAAGCCGTTTTCGTTATTGCTCATCAGAAACAATTTGAAAGGTTTGGTTGAGACCGAAATATAAACTGTCCTTTATTCACATGTAAAATCAAAAATGAAAAAACAAAAAACAAAAATTGTAAGAGCAGGATTCCTAACTGTAAAATAGGGAATTTAGACTGGACACTGCATGAGCAAGATGGGTATGAGATGGACCAAGTGTAACATGGCTGACTAATTTTGAAATTAAAATTAGCCTAAATTCATTTGTAAGTTCAGTCTGGTAAAGTGATGATTAGAGAATATAAAATGCACCCAAAAGGTGAAGGTTCATGACGTAAGTAAGAAAGGTTTCGATTCCTGAAGTGATAGATGCTCTCTTGAAACAGTGATATAGTTGATCACTAGGACAGGAGCTACCATCATGTGTGAATAAATTTAAATGAGGTGATGAAATGTCTAGGTGACCTGCAAACAAATCTTCAGTTTAATTCCTTTCTATTATGAACTAAAATATCTGTTTTTGTCTGTGTCATTGAATAATCATCAAAGCTGTAATAACTATGCAGTGGTGACTTTTCAGCAGAAGAGTCATCAACCAGAAACATATTTTGGTGATATTTTCACACTGCAAACAGTACATTAAAAAAAAAGGTGATGTGATGACCTCATAATAAGCCTCATTATCTCATCAACATTGGAAATGTTATTGAAACTAATCTCTATTTCTAAACTATATAACCGCATATGGGACTTAAGAATTATGAAAGTTTTAGATTGTGTGTAATGTCCGACTTTGACAAAACTTCATCTAGGCACCTACTACCATTCTACAATTTCAATCTATTCAAGTCAAGCATGAACATAGAATGGCCTTTACTAATTGCCTAAAATTCTATGCGAGGGATGCATTAATTGATGACTACTGATTTGGCTTTGGTGAAACAAATTTGCTATGTGATATGCTCTGGAAGATATTTAATGAATATTTTCTCCACTTTGCTGGAGCTTTTTTCAATTGGTAGAATTTTTTTTTTTTTCATGGACCCTTTGTGAGGAGAAAATTATGTCCTCTAAATATATAATTGATCTGCATGAGCAGGAGCATAGTGAAAAGAACCAAGCTCCCCACTAGCAAATAAGGTATTGCAAAGTAATACAGTAGGGTTTGAATGGAGAGAATGTGTGTTGTGGCTACTCTCTCATGAATTATGTTGCTTTCCTTGCTTTTACTGTGCATATCAATAACATCCTATAAAAAAAGAAGACCCCAAAAGTGTCTCTTGAAAAAAGAAAAAAAAAATAGTGGATATAACTCAAGCGTTTAGAAGACCGTTTCTGTAATATATATTACAATTCTAAGATCCACAAGACCCAAAAGACAAAGCAAAGAAATTTACTTGGTTTGAGGCAGCTAACATAGTACCTGCATAGTAGAAAGGCAAGTGGAAAAAAAATGTTTTGTTGTTGATAGTTTTCATACAGATCAGTGTAAGAATTCTTTTTCTATCATGACAGAGGTGGACTGGAACCATCTTCTAGATACCACAGCAACCTCCCAAACAGTGACAAGCTTCAAAGCTGCTGTTGAAGACCAGTTTGTCCAGCACCAGTAGTTATCATTAGCCCTCTCTCTTTCCAGTGAATTATACCACAATGGTCCTGCTCTGTACGCATCCAGATTCATACCCACAATTTATTGATGATTATATTTTCCTACAGACTAGTAACAAAGCATTCCATTCACCTGTTTCTTCCCATTGAGTTCCTTTGGCAGGAATACATTGATGTTGCTAAGTCGGGCAAGACTGGTGCAAGCTTTGTGGTTGTTAAGGGCAACTTTTGTGAACAAAATTTGCACAGAATTTGAATACATTACAGAAATGGACACCTGATATAAGAGGCCAAAACATCAAAACAGACACCAAAAACAAAGGTATATTGAACCTGGCCTCAAATGTATTTTCTTGAATTGTAGTGAATAATTAAATGAATTAGATTAACTATTCTATTGATCTTTTATGTTTCTTTTAATTTTTCAACTTTAAGGTATGAGAGTCCACTTCAAGCCAACATGCCAAAGTCAAAGGATTACGAGTTCAAAAGTCCACTGAAGAAACTGAAGGTAAGGAACTGGATAGCAACTTGTATTATATGTCAAGATTAATCCCTAAACAGAGTGAATGATGCATTCTTGACAAAGATATTTCATTATCAGTTATGGTCAAATTTTATCATAAAACAATGATAATTTCATTGAATTTGTTGTTTGTGGTTTGAATGTTTGAGTTTGCTCTGTATAAATATCCTTTCTTGGTTGTAGAAGAAGATGTTATGCTCGAAAACTTTATTACCCAAATTTGAAACAAAGACAAAATAAACTTGTTTCATTCAGCAAAGGTGTGCAAATGTGTAATTCTCACATGTACTGTACCAATTTACATTTCTTGCTTATTTTCCCCAATTAAACAAATTTAATTTTTTGATCATCAAAAGATGATATCGTGCTTTCACAACTGATTAGTGAGTAATATAACGGGATGCGTTATATGGCATTCACATCAAAATCTCAAACATATGTAACAAAAGTTATTCCTCATATGATTTTTATTTCTTTCATCATTGATCAAAAACACACATTGTGACATTAAAAAATCTATTAATGTCATGGTTATAGAAAATAATGGCTGTGTAGATGGAACTGGTCTGCACTGGTATTAACCTGATTTCAGGATTTTGTCTTGAGGATGAACAATAACACCAACAAACAAAAACCACAACAACAATCTGAGTTTGTAAACAAACTAGATATCTGCAGTGATAACTTTTCCATTCATGTTGAATGCCAGGAGGATATTCTAGGGAAACCATCATCCTCTTCCTCTGTATCGTCGTCAAGTTCGATCACCAAATCACACTTTGAGAGTGATGCCCTGTTTGAGTCGCTTGCACATGATGATCACCAGCTTCGGCGACCCATGAATGCCTTTCTACTTTTCTGCAAGCGGCATCGGCAGGTTGTGCGGACCAGGCATCCCTGGCTTGATAATCGGGCATGCACCAAGATGCTGGCTGACATGTGGGGTGCCCTTGATGGAGAAGAGAAGGAAAAGTACCTCCAGCTGGCTCGAGAGGTAAGCCTCAGTCACATGTAAGGTAGCCATGAAGAAGGTGCCTTCCTGAAAGTGTCCCTTAATTCAGCAGATGCCGTCTGCAATATCTCATTTTCTTCATTACATACTTCTTAATGGATAAGAAGTTTAGATCACTCCAGCAGGTATCATCCTGAAGGTTATTGCACTGTGGTGACACTGATATCAGCTCTGGTACGAGTCCATATACGGTATGGTAGACACCTAAACACTGTTTCACTAACATGGAAACTATATAAAGCCAAACAATGAAACCACAGTTTGGACAGATTCAGATCAGATATTAAAGGGACTCTATAGTACTGGTTGAGGTGGGGATTCATGTTTTGAACATTCCTAAGTGATATAATGAGAAACCTCTAATGAAATATGAAAGAGCATGTAATTCTAAAAAGGATTCAATGTTTATTTGATGAAAATTGTTTTTCAAATGGCTGAGATATCCAAAAAAGTGATAATAATAAAAGGTGACAGGCCACACCTTTTATTAGGATCTCTTTGTTTCACCTTGTTTTTGGATATCTCAGCCATTTCAAAACCGATTTTCATCATATAAACTTTTGACACCCCTTAGAATTGCATGCTCTTTGACATCTCATAGAGTGGTTTCTGAATATCTCGCAAAACGTTAAAAGCTAAATCCTCACCTCGACCAGAACTGTACACACCCATTAAACATGTGTATTCTAGAAAGTGCAAAGTTGGGCACAATATATTGTTCCCAAATGGCTAATTGAAACAGTTTGTAACTTCTGAGGACTGATTGACCCCCAATTTTTTCCCTGAGATCAGTTAAATTGAACTTAAGGATTGATTGTAGTGCTTATAGAAACAACCCCCTGGTATTGTAACAATAATAACTAGAGATTGTAATTTGTCATTACTGACAAATTAAGGTGATCCGATTTTTTTTTAATCAATGATTCGAGTCCTGATCGCAATAGGCATGACCATACAAGTTTCGTCTGTGTTTAGAGACATTGGCCGTGTGATGTTTGGATTCTCATTTAGAAAAGGGAGTCATATCTGCCATCTTTGGTACCAAATTCTGTATACACTGAATAACGAAGATACAGCAACAAATACATATGACCCTTGACCCATCTTTACACTCCCAAGATGGCATCTGAGGAAAAAGTGGTTATTTTGTGAAATGATTCCTGCGACACCGTCTATATACGTGTGCAAAATATGGCAAAGATAGGACAGGTATTCACCAAGATACAAAATGCAACATTTGTGACCTTTGACCCTTATTTACATACCCAAGATATTGTCCAATCAAGTAGTTGTTATTGCATGAAATAATGTACGTGACATAAACTAAGCATGTGCAAAATATGGGGGTGATAGGGTGTGTTTTTCTTGAGTTATTGCCAGAAAAGTTGCAGAAAGAAAGAAATATCTGAATACATCGAAGATAAGCTTTAATTTTAACCAAGATTTTTCACGTGATTCCAACATTGTATGAAAACACAAAGGGCACATAACGATAGCGCAAAGTCTCAGCTACAACATATTAAAATCTGGGAGAAATTCACCGAAGGGTAAGTGAGCTAGTCGTCGATAAAGACAATCATGTCAATTTTCATATCTAGAAAAATTCCCTCCCATAGAGATAACACGTAATAACGAAGATACAGGAAGAAGTACATATGACCTTTCACCCCACTTTGCACAGACAAGATGGCATCTGAGCAAAAAGTCGTTATTTTGTGAAATGATTCTTGTAACATGGTCTTTACGTGTGCAAAATATGGGAAAGATAGGACATGTATTTACTAAGATACAGGATGAAATATTTATGACCTTTGACCCTAATTTACATACCCAAGATGGTGTCCGATCAAGTAGTTGTTATTTCATGAAATAATGTACGTAACATGAACTAAACATGTGCAAAATATGGTGGTGATAGGGGCTGTCTTTCTTGAGTTATTGCAAAGAAAGTTGCAGAAAGAAAGAAATATTTCAATACATCGAAGATAAGCTTGAATTTCAACCAAGTTTTTGGACGTGATGCCGACGTCGTATGAAAAAACGAAGGGCACACTTACGATAGCCCAAAGTCTCAGCTACAACATATTAAAATTTGGAAGAAATTTACAGAAGCATAAGTGAGCTAGTGCTGGAGAAAGATAGTCATGTCAATTTCAATTTCCAGAAAAACTGCACTCCCATAGAGATAACACGTAAACTGGTCAAATTTGACAAGATTACTTTCAATCCATTTTTACGAGGTGATGCCGTCATCCAATCAAAATGCTGTTATTATATTAATGAAAGAGCATTTAATAAGCTACAACATACTGAAATTTGTGTGAAAATCGGCAAAGGATAAGTGAAATACGCTCGAGTGAACTTGAATTTTGATGACGTCATTTTGAAAATTTACTTTTTTTACTTTATTAAGATATTTGATATCTTTTAATCATTTTTTCAGCATCGCCAACCCATGAAATGACATGTACAACTCATCAGCTTTCAGAATATGTAAAGAAAATAGGGGGTCACCGTCCATCCTGACGAGTAAAATCGGATTCAAAATTGGCGGTTTTTTGGCATAGTTGCACTGTATATCGCCATTGACGCGCGCGCGGAATTTCAACTTTGACGGGCCCTTATGACGTCATATTGGGTCGGATTGACTTGAAACTTGGTAGAAATATTCCTTGACTTTTCAGGTATCCGATCGAAGTGAAAAAACGGGAAATTTCTATTGCATATGAGCTGTGCGTGCACATATGTGCGCGCGCGTACGCGTCCGTCCAATTTTTTCAATTTTTCAAAAAATGCTCTAAATGGTCTGAAACGTGTGCAAAAAAGTTTTGAGCTCGATTGGAGTATACAAATATTTCAACGCGCGCGTACGCGCACGTTTTAAGGGTAGAGATGGATTTTGAGAATATGAGTAGAATGCACATAACTTGAAATATATGTGACGTAAATTTCATTAAAAAATTGCATTCCAGTAATGAGATATGATAGAGAATGTGTTTTCATATAATGACGTCATAGTGACGTCACGGTCAACTGATCACAATGATGCATTAGATTTGTTGTCTTTAGGACATGATGCATACATGGTATAATTTTGAAATTGATAGGCAGGGGACTTTCTGAGCTAACCTCTGCACAACTTTTGGGGAGAAATAAAGAAACAAACAAAGAAGAAGAACTAGAGATTGTAATTTGTCATCACTGACAAATTAAGGTAATCCGATTTCTTTTTTAATCAATGATTCGAGTCGTGATAGTGCAAAGTCTCAGCTACAACATACTAAAATCTGAGAGAAATTCACCGAAGCATAAGTAAGATAGTGCTCGATAAAGAGAGTCATGTCAATTTTCACATCTAAAAAATTCCCTCCCATAGAGATAACACGTCATAGCGAAAATAGAAAATATGACCTTTGACCCCACTTTGCACAGACAAGATGGCATCTGAGCAAAAAGTGGTTATTTTATGAAATGATCCCTGTAACATGGTCTTTACGTGTGCAAAATATGGGAAAGATAGGACATGTATTCACCAAGATACAGGATGAAACATCTATGACCTTTGACCCTAATTTACATACCCAAGATGGCGTCTGATCAAGTCGTTGTTATTTTATGAAATAATGTTCGTGACATGAACTAAACATGTGCAAAATATGGTGGTGATAGGGTATGTTTTTCTTGAGTTATTGCACATAACGTTGCAAAAAGAAAGAAATATTTCAATACATCGAAGATAAACTTTAAATTCAAGTAACTTTTTTGACGTGATCCCGACATCGTATGAAGAAAGGTAGGGCACACTTACGATAGCCCAAAGTCTCAGCTACAACATATTAAAATCTGGGAAAAATTCACCGAAGCATAAGTGAGCTAGTGCTCGAAAAAGATAGTCATGTCAATTTTCACTTCCAGAAAAACTGCTCTCCCATAGAGATAACACGTAAACTGGTCAAATTTTACAAGGATACTTTCAATCCATTTTTACGAGGTGATGACGTCATCCAATCAAAACCTTGTAATTATAAATATGAAAGAACATTAAATAAGCTACAACATACTGAAAGTTAGGTGAAACTCGGCAAAGGATAAGTGAGATACGCTCGAGTGAACTTGAATTTTGATGACGTCATTTTGAAAATTTACTTTTTTTACTTTTTTAAGAAATTTGATGTCTTTTAATCATTTTTTCAGTATCGCCAACCCATGAAATGATATGTACAACTCATCAACTTTCAAAATATGTAAAGAAAATGGGGGGTCACCGTCCATCCTGACGAGTAAAATCGGATTTAAATTTGGCGGTTTTTTGGCATTGTTGCACTGTATATCGCCATTGACGCGCGCGCGGAATTTCAACTTTGACGGGCCCGTATGACGTCATATTGAGTCGGATTGACTTGAAACTTGGTAGAAACATTCTATGACATTTCAGACATCCGATACGTGTGAAAAGACGGGAAATTTCTATTGCATATGAGCTGTGCGTGCGTATATGCGCGCGCGCGTACGCGTCCGTCGATTTTTTCTGAAATACTCCAAATGACCTGAAACGTGTGCAAAACAATTTTGAGCTCGATTGGAGCATGTGAAAATTTCAACGCGCGCGTACGCGCTCGTTTACTATGAACGTGACTAAATTTTATGAAATATATCAATAGAGCTTGAGTTGAACTATATGATATGTAAATTTCATTGAGAAAATCCATTCCATTAATGAGATACGAATGTGAACGTGTTTTCAGATAATGACGTCATAGTGACGTCATGGTTGACTGATCACAGTGATACATTAGATCTGTCGTCCTTATGACGTGATACATATATGGTATCAGTTTAGAAGTGATAGGTGAATGACTTTTAGAGTTAACCGCTGCACAACATTTGAGGAGAAAGAAATAAAGAAGAAGAAGAAGAAGAAGAAGAAAGAATCCGTACAGATACAATAGGTGATCCGAGAGGATACTCGGATCACCTAAAAATAATGATAAACTATTCATTCCTTCAGCTTGCAGTGCATGTATGTACCAAGTTGTGATTCCACTGATTTTCAGAAGAAGAGGGCATTTTCTTTGTTACCCAGCCTGACAGCTCTTGTTTTGTTATTGCTGCCTTGTACTCCAATTCTTCCCTTGTCTTCCGTGTTGCACACAGTGCAAAGCAGCTTTCATGAAGGCCCACCCAGACTACCGGTGGAGTGGACCCAACAGGCACAGCGGGAAGGTGACCAATCCTGGCAGCATTACTACTCGTCCACACCTAACTATGAAAGGGGAGAAGGAGGCTGGTGGGAAGGCAGAGCAGGGGAACAGTAAGGCTGGTATCACAGTTGGCAAGCTAGCAGGTAACTCTTCATGGTCATTTGCCAAGTTGTAGGTCCCCCTTAAATCTTGTTAGTAGTCGGCTCTACATGCAGGGAAATTGGCTTGTGTATAGATTGATATATGAGCTGTGATGCATATTTACACCTTAATAAATCTTGTGGGGGATGAGGATTGTACATTTTTGTACATTCCCAAATTTGTCAATATTTTTAATCCGGAAGTAGAAGTGCACAGAGGCTTGGAGTTTAGCTTTCACTGTGCAAATATGTCACTTACCTATAGTTCTTGACGGAAAAATAATGCTTGCAGATTTTTGTTTGCTGTGTACTTCAGATTATTTTCAAATTCCAATGTAAGAAGCCTACTGCTTTGTTCCGCACATGTATTTCATTATTTTGAATGCATTTATTGTTTCATTTTTGTTTGCAAAAGATAGTATCATGTCAAATATCAAAAAAAAAAGAAAATCACAAAACACACATTGTACACCTTTTATGAATTGTGTTGTGTTTGTAATTGCATAGATGTGCATGTAGCTAGCATGTAGCTGTAGGTACTTGATAGAGGTTGCCAAACTGTTCGAAACGTGCTTTTTAAGTACTATAGGCATATATTGATAAATTAACAGCAACTTATACAGAATCTTTTGTAAAGTTGTATTGGTTTAAAATAGCTTTTTGGAGGTAAAATGTGAAAAAAAAATCTTTACAAAAAATAGTGTCCCATTTATCGGAGGTCTGGCTCTGCACCCGATCATCCAGTGTAAATAGGATGCCCTGGAACTGTTTCTGGGAGACGTAAATCATTCAACAGAAATGTTTATGATTATCAGATACTTGATGATGCGGTAAATACTGAAATAATATGCTTTGCCCTCAGATAACATACAAGCAAATAGTTGATGTGCAAATTTGATAGACATATAACTGGTTATTGTAATCTGACAATTGAACTGTGTGCCATGCCCCAAAATATTTAGTAACTGAAAGAAGTAGTCATGAAAGATGAATGCAAAAGCCCTTGGGATTGAGAGGCAGTGAGAGAAACAGGCTTTATGGCTAAAAAAACAAAACAAAACACTTTAACAAGAGAACAATTGGCTCTTGATTGATGACAGGCATAGATTTGTTGTCCAAACTCAAGACTGTATCAGTAACATGCAATTTGTGATGGTATCACAGATCCATCTCAGATGGGAGGCTTAAGTCTTCTGCTGCTGGCTGGTCAGCAAGAGGCAACTGCCAAGCAACAGTCATCTTCAAAGCCACAGTCATCGTCACCCCCACAGCCATCATCCCAACAGCCTTCTGCCCAAGTCACTTCAACAGCAGAAGAGAATGGCCCACCCTCTCATGACCAACTCAAGACAACGAAGCGTAGTGAACCGGAGAGCATTGCAATGCCTTCAAACAGGGAGGATACCCAGGAAGATTCTGATGTTCTGGCTTCACAATCAAAACTCCTCCAATTTGCTGAAGTAAGAGACTATTCCACAGTGCACATAATGCAGTTCAATTTAGCCATGCCAGTCCATCACTCTTCAAACCTTTCTAGAAGGGGATTTTAACTGGCATTGTATAATTAAGTTCCAACACTGGGAAATGCCACTCCCTTTTCTGTCCCACATTTCTTTTCATCCATGTAATCTCTCTCTTTACTCATTGATATCTCTTGTGTATCTCTTATTCTTTATTCATATGAAGTGAAGATAGATCAAACAGTGAAAATAAAAGTAAAGCTTATAAATGAAAACTAATTTTTCAGTCTTGCAAGATTCCTGTAATGTGGAAAATGGACCGTGATTTCTCCCATACTGATTAAGCTTACCAGTGGAAACCATTGAAAGTCATCTCTTGAAGTAGTGTATTTTCTGTTTGAATTTCTTGTATGCATGTCATTTTGTAATGTGCAGTAGAGCATATCATTATAGTAGCTGCGCAATATAAATGTCCTTTTATTATTATTATCATTAGTAGTAATCTAAATACTTTCCAACAGAAGGATTTGACATTGTAAACCCATAGCTTTGATTTACCTGATACTGAGAGTTGTGATAGGCTTTTAAATTCAGATTTAAAGTAATCAGCAATGAGACTAAATGCCTTGCCAGAATTAAATGTACACTGAAGCAGGACTTGGTGAGCAAATCTGGGTAAATTCAGTTTTGTCTGTAGTTACTGTAATGTAGTGTTGAGATAATCACAACACTATTTGTGATTTGATAGACCCTGTCTATGAAGGTCATGGGCAGTAAAGGCAAACAGTCTGCCGTTCTAATCATTCTTCAATAAACTTCTGTGTTTTTTGAATGTATGATTGTAGGTTTACACTGTGGGTGCGTATTATGATTTTTACTACTTCCTTCAGATTATTGTTGGCACATCCATATGTTGTCTGTGGTATTGAAATGATGAGATGAGTAGTTTGTTGAATAATACTAATGGTGATACGTATAGTAAAGCTGGACAAACAAAACGGTGAAAACTTCATCAAAGGCAGATAGTAAAGAGAAAGAAATGAAATTTTAAAATTTATCATGCTTTCATGAACAGTGATTATATGTCACAGTTTAGCAACATAATACAAAGCAGACCCAGCCATGATATAACCTCATAGTTATTGTGCACAAGGTTAGGCATAGACCCTATGTTGTTGTGGATCAATGATGTTTATAGTGTATAGTGATTACCATAACATTTTATACATATGGCTGATTGTTGTTGCAAATTTTAATTTTCCAGATGTGCTCAGATCAACTTGCCATTAAACAAGAAGGCACAGTGGGAGAGGATTCAAAAAAGGATTCCAAAACCTTGAACAACAATACCATCCCCTTGAATAGCTCCAAGCATGTCAAACTGACTCTCTCCACTAAGTCGATTAAGGCTTGCAAAAAAGCTTCCAAGAAATCACAGAGCAAGAAGGGACTCCTCTCCATGGAAAAACTTTGTGAGGTGGAATCCAGCAAGCCAAATAGAGTACGTACTGAGAAAGAGGCTGAATTGAAAGCTAGAAAAGATGACAAGCGTATTGCAGAAGAGGGGACAAAACCAGTCTCCAAGTGCAGGAAAGTGGAGAAAGGAGGCAAGAAGAAGAAGAAGAAGAAGAAAAAGGTGGCTGTAAAGACAGAAACCACAGCTGTGAAAAAGGAAACCACCAGTGATATTTTGTCAGCAAGTTGGCCGGGTGCTCTCAAACGGCTAACAAAACCAAAGGATGGAGATGTCAGTGACAATGCAGGTAAACTGTGAACATAGTTGTCACAGTCCAAATTGAAAGTTATGCATGTTAACAGTACTGTTTATCCTTTCTCTTTGACTCAGTCTTTCCCCAGTATTTGTCTCATACACTTTTAAAAAAAGAAAGAAAAAAAGGTATCAAGTCAATAATCGCATCTACAATGTTTTTTTTTCTTTTTTTTTTTTGTAAGGGATTTCATAGTGGCATATTTTTGGGGGATGCACAGTGGTGGATCCAGGAGGGGGAGCACAGGGTGCATGCCCCCCCCTTTATTTTTGTTTAAACAGAAGAATTTTTTTTTTTTTTAAATGGAGGGGGCATGTGCGCCCCTCCCCCCTTTAATTTTGTATAGGCGTCCTCCTTGTACCGAATTCCTGGATCTGCCCCGATGCATTTCACTGTCACTTCAGGACTTATTACAATTTTGACTGCTTGCTGACTGAAAGTGTAAGTGCCAAAGATATGGTTGCTGTATGAGCTGAAATATTCACGATGGTTTGATTTTGGCGAATTTCATGAATCACCTTTGCACTGCAAAAATAGCAACGCACAAAACTATAACATATGAAACTAGAAAAACACTCCGAGAGCGAAGACCTCCGCCAAGCAGCTACTTTCCACCGATGTCTGCCCAAAGAGATTTTCTCCTCTCCACCACTGGGGAAAAGCTCTTTGACCTCTTCCATAGAGATCAGTGATTTCCATCCATAACAGTATACAGTACATGCTGAAAAATTGCCCAATTTCCCAATATAGAAGCCTTTGTTACATCATAAACCCTCGGCTGCATGGCGTGCCTCGCCCTAGCAGAAACTAGAACACCCACTTTAGTGCGCATACGCAAACCTCAAATACGCGCAGCCTGAACTCCCAAGTTCATTGACCCTACCTGCAAAAATATCAAAAATCCTTCATAAATTCCCCCAAAATTCTTGGATCACTACCAAAGGTTAATCGTTTGTTACTTGTGTCATTCTCAACCTTTCCTGCAAGTTTCATCCCAATCAGTTAACTACTTTTTGAGTTATTTTGCACACGGACAAACGAACGAATGACCTAACAAACAAACCAACGGTAACGAAAACATAACCTCCCCCCTTGGCGGAGTTAAATATCATCTAGAAAAGACATGAGAGAAAACAAGCCATGCCAGTGCTGAATTGCATGCAACTGTTAACTGCAAGTACTGTGGGCCGAGCATGCTGTGTGGACCATGACATAGCGATATCTGGGGCATAAGCACATGCTGCTGCTACTACTTCTAACAGAACTTTTAAGACAAGAACACACTGCTCATTTATGTACAGTGAATTACCGAGTGAAAGCATTCATTTCTAGTATTGTCACTTGTTACTCATTCTTTTTATTTCTTGAAAGATGAAGTAACAATTCCTAGATGCTCACAACCATGAAATCAGAAACACATGAAAATGTCAGATAAGTAGTTATTTGCAAAAAGAAAAGGCTGGATGCTAAAATTTTGTTTCTTACAGAATTGTATCAGATTATTTAAACCGTAGATATGTTCTGACAGTTCATCCCCATACATGTCCGGGAAGCTTATGAATGATGATAGCAATAGACATAATGTATTGAACCTATTATAATTGCATGTATATAGCTATAGGTGTGTGTATGTGTTGCGTATGTTATCACTTAATCACCCCCTGTGATTTGTAGTGGCAAAAATTAGTGCTGGAGTAAATTTTTGGGAAAAGACCCTTCCAAAGTGATCCATTTGTATGTCTTTTGTCAGCCTCTTTAAAAAGCCACCTCAGAAATTATTGTTTTTGTCAGTTTCTATGAGAGCCCTCTCGTTGAAAATGGAAATGATTTGAACAGTTTTGGCAGGTATCTATCAAATTAGATATAGTAATCCTGACCATTCACTTGTAATTAGCACTATAAACCACTTGTATTACAGGGGAAAGAGAAGACGATGATGAGAAAGAAGCTGTGCTGGATGCCGGGGAAAAAAGTGATGGGGAGGAATGTAAGAACACAGTGAGGAGAAAATCAAGGCGGTCATGCAAGGGACAATTATACCGCAAGTTGGTTGACCAGGTCAGTTGGTAATAATGTAAAGATATCTGTGTTGTTAATAGAAATGTTTATTTCATGCTTTTAAGTATTATTATACAACACAATAAGTATCAAAATGTGTACATGTTGTATCTGTTAAACTATTTGTATTAAAATGCCTTATTCTGTTATAAACAGAGACTTTTAGCCTGTGCTGCCTGCCAATCTTTGTACCATACTACCAATGAATAGATATATTTGTGACGGCAATGATGTAAATTCATTGAGGTACAGGTTATGTACTACTCCTCACACATTTTAACAGTGATATCTCTCGAATAATGAACTGAACACAAGTATTTGTGAATGCAACTATCTAACTTTGTATTTATACCCCCGCCACACGTAGTGTGAAGGGGGTATATAGGAATCACCGTGATGTTGGTCGGGCGGTCGGGCGGTCGGTTGCAAAATCTTGCGTCGGGAACTCCTTCTACAGTTTTGAAGCAATTTAAATGAAACTTAGGGTAAATGATGATATTGAGGTATAGATGTACAAGACATGTTTTTTGAGTTTGTCGGACAGTGCGTTGCCATGGTAACCATAATTTTACCAAAACCTTGTGGATTGAATAACTTCCATAGTATTTAAGCAATCAATTTCAAAATTGGTATAGCTAATGATCTATAGGTGTAGTTATGCAAGACACTCTTTGTGTTTGTGCTTGACAAAGCGTTGCCATGGTAACTGCATGTTTTCTTCGAAATCTTGTGGAGTGAGCAACTTCCACAGTTTTGAAGTAATTGAAATCAAATTTGGTAGGCATTATGGCCTTGAGGCATAGATGTGGAACACATAATTTTTGTGTTCGTCGGACAAAGCATTACCATGGTAACCATAATTTTACCAAAACCTTGTGGATTGAATAACTTCCATAGTATTTAAGCAATCAATTTCAAAATTGGTATCTATGATGATCTATAGGTGTGGTTATGCAAGACACTCTGTGTTTGTACTTGACAAAGCGTTGCCATGGTAACCGCATGTTTTCTTCGAAATCTTGTGGAGTGAGCAACTTCCACAGTTTTGAAGCAATTGAAATCAAATTTGGTAGGCATTATGGCCTTGAGGCATAGATGTGGAACACATAATTGTTGTGTTTGTCGGACAAAGCATTGCCATGGTAACCATAATTTTACCAAAACCTTGTGGATTGAATATCTTCTATAGTATTTAAGCAATCAATTTCAAAATTGGTATCTATGATGATCTATAGGTGTGGTTATGCAAGACACTCTGTGTTTGTACTTGACAAAGCGTTGCCATGGTAACCGCATGTTTTCTTCGGAATCTTGTGGAGTGAACAACTTCCACAGTTTTGAAGCAATTGAAATCAAATTTGGTAGGCATTATGGCATTGAGGCATAGATTTAGAACACATAATTTTTGTGTTTGTCTGACAAAGCGTTGCCATGGTAACCATAATTTTATCAAAACCTTGTGGATTGAATAACTTCCACGTCATTCAAGCAATTAAGGTCAAATTTAGTTTGTATGATGATCGGGAGGTGTAGTTATGCAAGACACCAATGTGTTAATATAAGAAAAATGTGTTGCCATGGTAACCACTCATATTTGTATCAAATTGAACCATTTAATCTATGAAGGTGAAGTGTGTATGATGCTCTTTAAGTGTAGTTTTGCAAAATGTCCTTTGTATTTGTATCGGACAATGCATTGCCATGGTAACCGTATGTTGTTTTTTTTTAAATCCTGTGGAGTGAACTTCTTCCACAGTTTTCAAGCAATTGAAACCAAATTTGGTAGGCATTATGGCCCTGAGGTATAGATGTGGAACACATAATTTTTGTGTTTGTCACACAAACCGTTGCCATGGTAACCACAATTTTACCAAAACCTTTGCAGATCGAATAACTTTTCCATCATTCAAGCAATTAAAGTCAAATTTAGTATGTATCATGATCTAGAAGTGTAGTTTTGCAAGACACCAATGTGTTAGTTTAACCACTCATTTTTGGATCAAAGTAAACCATTCAAGCTATGAAGGTCAAATTTGGTGTGTATGATGGTCTTTAAGTGTAGTTATGCAAAATGTCCCTTGTGTTTGTATCAGACAATACATTGCCATGGTAACCACACTTTTTACCCAAACCTTGTGGAACTCAGTAGTGTCAACTCTGTAATTGTACAATAAACTAAAATTATTATGTTTCCAATTCGACAAGTGCACAAACTTGGTATTAACGTCATTGCCCTCATGACATCACATACTATAAAGCAACACTAGGGGCGGGGGTATTAATCACCTTCAGTGATAATTCTAGTTTGTTCATATGCTGTCCTCTGTATGAAGATCTGCCTTGATGCCATGTCTTCCTCTCAAGTATTTTACAGTGTGAATAGTTCAGACAAGTAGCAAACATTTTGAGTTTCAAGCAATCCATGCAAATGTTCACATGTGAGCTGACATGGATGAAGTAAATGTGTATGATCCAATCCAGAGTTAATTGAGAGGGCGTCCTTTCCATTTCTATGTGGAATTTTATGATTCAGGGAATGCTGGAATCACTGCAGCGACCCGAGCGACCATTCAACTGCAAGAAGGTGTGGCGGCACAGTAACGAAGGGATGAGTGGCTTCAGTGACGCTGAGGATGAAGTCTTTGAGCCTGACGACGACCGGCCAAAAAAGAGCAGCAAGAAGTGGCGGTCCCGTAAACGGACTAGCAGTGGCTCCAGTGTCACTGCCTCTGACTTGTGAGTGATGTCATCTTTGTTTTCACTCCATTGTAGTGTTACTTTGATGCCTTTAGTACCTGACTAAGGCCCATTTTAATGAAGATGTGTATGATAAATACAAACTTTTTAGCAATTATTGATAAAAATTTAGCTGGTTGGTGGCTAGTTGCTGTCACAGTCTCTGCAGCCATGGTTAGTTGCTTTGTTGTTCAGTGGTGAATGTCAAAGGACCCTGGTCTATCACAACTGACATTATATGCCTCTTCCAGTTGCAACTTCAAAAGTTGTTGTTTTGACCATACTTGTGTGTGCAAACTCCATACACATCAGTGGGGTCAGTGGATTTGCTGCATTTAATCAGATGTTGTAGATGTTTCATAGTCATATTTGTTACAGTCTTGTGATGCATGACATTATGAAAAGCCAGAAGCTGAAAAACTGTAAAAGAAAGCAATTCCAGTTATTTAAGGCATGGTAATGACTATTGTTTGTCTTTCCCTGTCTGGCAGTGATTACGGTGAGATCAACGTTGAAGCAAGGCTTGCCAATCTTCCCCAGTATGCACCAGAGCAATTCAGGCCCAAGAGGAAAATGGTGCTCAAGTCAAAGAAAAGGAGCGACATGTACAAGAATGCCAAGTTTGTAAAGGAAAATGGCCAAGGTATCTTTGAGCTTCTCTACAGTAATTTCATCATCACTATCAGCGCTTGCATTTCTGTGTGATTGAGGACAAAGATTTGTAGTACATGTAATAGTAATGATGATGATGATGAAGTTTACACCACTGTAGTTGTCTGGTAGAGCTGTTACAGTTTTCAAATTTCTTTCATTATCAATGTTTTGATCTTTGCTAGACTATTGTGAAATAACAATGGCATCTAAAGAATGCCTCATACATTGTATTTGCTTGTTTTTTTGTCGAGCCCACCGGAGGTGAGGGGAGACTAAGGGATCGCCTGCGACGTCTGTCCGTCCGTCGTCTGTCTGTACCACTACAAAAACTTCAATGACTCTTTACTCTGGGCTTCAATTGCAATCAAACTTCGAGGGAAGAGGGGTCGTACAAAGTTTCACATTTTACCATATATGAAAGTCACCCCAAGGTCAAAGCTCACAGGCAGGGGTCAATGAACTTTAGGGCCCAATGTTAAGTTTTTATGGCGCGCTTCTATTATGGGTCATAACTTTTGATCCATTGGTCTGTTTGTGACTAAACTTGGATGGTAGATGTCCCTTGGGGAGTGGATGATCACCACAAGGTCAAAGGTCACAAGCAGGGGTCAACAAACTTTTAGAGCCCAATGTTAAGTTTTTATGGCATGTTTCTATTATGGGTCATAACTTTTGATCCATAACTCCATTTATGACTAAACTTGGATGGTAGATGTCCCTTGGGGAGTGGATGGTCACCACAAGGTCAGTGGTCACAAACATGGGTCAACAAACTTTTAGAGCCCAATGTTAAGTTTTTATGGTGCGTTTCTATTATGGGTCATAACTTTTGATCCATAGGTCCGTTTGTGACCAAACTTGGATGGTAGATGTCCCTTGGGGAGTGAATGGTCACCACAAGGTCAAAGGTCACAGGCAGGGGTCAACGAACTCGAAGGGCCCAATGTTAGTTTTTATGGCACGTTTCTTTTTTGCCATAAATTTTTACCCTTTTATATCTCTTTTTATCTGTTATATCTCTCTTTTTTTTAATCTGTTATATCCCATTCGCGTACAATTTCTTGTACGCGAATGGGTGAGACACATTATGGCACTTGCCTTGTTTTATTTACAATCTGCACTCTGTTCATCCACATGGTAATGTGCAACTTGTCCACATAGGATTCTTTCTGCTCAATGATTTCTACCAAACTTACCTGCTCACCATGGGTTTGTAGTCTGCCTTCATAGGTGTGGATTTGCACCTGTGAGATTGTGAAATGATGTACCTGCAACCTCTGATAACCTCATATGAGTATGCCAGTATTCCCCTTTGAAAAGAATACAGGCAGGTGTTCATCAAATTTCTCTCAAATGTGACCTACTCTTGATATTCCAGCAGCCAAGCACAAGGTTGTGAGATCAGTGTCTGCCAGTGATTATGCACAAAATGTGACAGGGAGTCAGAAGAGGAAAGCCCGCAAGTCTGCCATCATGCACCTACTTCCCAACAAAGGTGAGTCAGCAGACCCTTTGTCTTGCTCTTGAGCAGGAACACCAAAACAACCACTCTGCTCTGACACAGCCCTAATATCCTTGACTTTGTCTGGGAATTGACAAAGAAATGGATTGAGTATAATTATTTTGATTTGGGAAACACACAACAGAAGTTTTGATTACAGTTGTCTTTCCAATGAGTAGTTGGAAAATATTAGCCAGGTGATGTATGGTGTGGGTGATTCTCCAAAGGTGACTATGGGTCTGAGGAGGAGTTGTAGGCATTTGAATCCTAGGTGACCAGAGAAGATATGCCATAGTGCAGCTGAAAAGCAGACCTTGAGATGAGGTTTCATGGATAGAATATGCTTGCGGAGAGCTGAGGTATTTCAGCTGGATTCAGCTTTTTTTATTTCATTTCATTTCTTCTTTATTCACCTGGTGAAAAGGTACACTGTACATGCTATTACACACTCAAGAAGGGTTGTTCAAGAGCACAGGGATCATAATGGCCCCAGTAAACACCACATGCTCTCCAACTCACCATCCCACTGGATGCACAAAGCATCCAGTAGACATGTTTCTTTTGCTTTTATGTGTTGGATCTTGAGAAACCTTGCAGTAGGTCCCCCCCCCCCCCTTATTTTTGTTTGTTTGTTTGGGAGGGAGGAGGGAATGGAAATTTGATGTCATATTCAGACTTGTCCATGATGAGAGTGCATTTCCCTTGTTAGCTTGAAGAATGTGGATGGGTGCATCCTGTGTGATTCCATATACAGTCAAACCTGCCTTAGCGGCCACCTGTCTATAGCAGCCACTTTTTCCGTCTCCCTTGGGTGGCCGCTATTGACAGGTTTGACTGTAACTGTTTTGTGGCTGATCCTCTCTAGTGATAATGTTTGGTTTAGCAGTTTGTTGACCAAGACGGCCAGACTGACAAGAAGTCTTACATTGTTAGCTCGTCCTGTGTCGAGGAAGGGAAGATTTCATTCAATTTGCTTTGCAAATTTTCTCAGAAAAAGATTTTGCATGGGGCAACAGCAATGTTAGGGCTACACGAAGCCTGGGGTAGACATCAAACTGAAAGGTGCAGCTGCATCTTCCAGATATAAACTAATATCTTTCACTTTGTCTGTTTCACTTAAACCTCCATGAGCTGAATTTAGACACAAAGACTTGGGATGCTGTGAAAGCAATTACAGATACAATTGGTACATGAAAATTATTTCAATATATTCATAACATGGCACAGATATTAGGTGTCAACGTTGTATGACTGTAATGTAGATAGTGTACCTCATCTAGTAGGAAATAAAATCTGTTCTGCAAAGTTTAAAGTATGTTTGGCTCAGAAATTTCTAAATACAGTAGTATTGCAGTCATGGTCTTTTAGTGCACAAGAAGAAATTGGATTGCCGATGAAACAACTAGAAAAGTACTCAGAGAGCACAGACCTCTGCCAAGCTGGCAACTCATTCCACCTGTACATGCATGCAGTTTCCCACTAACTCATTTTGTCTATGTCATCAGCTTTCAACTGCAATGTGCCTTGCCCAAGCAGAGCACTCATGTTAGTGTGTATTTAAAGCCTCCAGTATGTGCAGCTAGAACTTCCAAGTTGATTGACCTTATATGCCAAAAGATTAAAACAAATCTTGTAAAAATCCATAGCAATTTCTGGATCACTACAAAATTTAATCATCTGTTCCTTGTGTCATTACCGGCTTTTCCTGCAAGTTTCATTCAAATCCTTTCTCAACTTTTAGTAATTACACAAACAGACAAACCAACACCGTTCTTTGGCAGAGGTAATGATCAGAATTACATGTCATAGCTTGTGCCAGATGAGGTGGCAATTCCACATCATGTGAAATTGGTAAATGACATATCAGCCATTATGTTCTTATCATTTGATCAGCATAGAATCAATTCTGTCTTCAATCTTTATGCTCTGCAAATGACACTTTCTCTCTGTTAATTTGTGAAACTCACAGCAGAGTCTACCAGCATTATTCTGAGCTCCAAGAATTCTCCCGTGTCAGCTGAAAACCTCAAGTCATCACCTTTCCAACTCATAAGCAGCAAGGCAGAGGTGATTGTAGGAGCTAAGGTCAAGAGGTCACAGAGTGACCCCCAGCCCTTCACATTGTCTGACCTGGCTGAAGCAGCATCAATGGAGCTGAAGCCCTGCGGGTATGTCTTAAGCCATAGATTGAAAAAGAACCATCAGATGTTTAGTACCCTGTAGTACTAATCATTTCATTTACTGTGGGGGTATGTTTTCTTCATTGTCTCACAAATCAGTGAAAGTCATCAGAAGGAGATACCATGTCAATCCTCATTGTACTTACTGCAAGAGACTGCAGTATGCAGTCATTGATTTACTTTGGCCGCAAAATCTGACTCAACCATAGACATGACATTTGCTCTGTCAGGTAATTCAGTGTGGCTTTAAGTTTGCATTATTAAGAAGTGTGATGTCCTCCAAAGAAGAAGTTACATGACTGCGGAGATAATCAAGTTCCATTCCAGTATACTTTTAAGATCTTTAACTTGTATATTCAATAATTTTCAGAGATGTGCATCAGTGGTCCGACATATTTCTTGGTTGGTTAGTTGGTGCCAGTGCTTTAATGTTTTCTTTTACCTTACTTCCTTCCATTCCTCTAAACAGCTCATCCTTCCCAACCACCACCAGTGGCAATGGAGTGGACCACTCCAGTCTATGTCTTTCTGCTGTCAAGGTGTCATAGTTGGCCTACCATATTAGTTTTGACATATAGAAGACATAAAGAACTGGTCTGCATTGGACACAAGAAGGAAAAATGGTAACAAGGCAACTCAGACAATCTTAAAGACTACTTGTGGCTTGATGGGATATGAGAATGATAGAATATGAAATAGTAAGTCTTATCTTTGATGTACTTGCCAGAGATCATTATTCAATTTACCAAAATTCATGTAAAAGTTGGAACGTGTGAGAATCATTTAATCCCAGTATATAGCAACATACACGTGACTTTGATCACAGTTAAGTTGTTTGTAGCTTTTAGATTATTCAGACAGTGAGAATATTGGATGAGTTTGTCACATATTTTGTTTTAGCCATGAGGTGATCATGGGTGAATAGATTTATCTCAGAAAATCATGAACAGTATCATTGCACCTCTTCAATTCATGATGTACCTCCTGTTTGTATAAATGAAGTATTAGTCATGTTTATGTTGACTGGCCATACCCTAGACGTCAAAGAACGAGATGTGAAAGAGAATAAAAGCAGCAAGCTGGTAAAGATGATATGCTAGGTTTTACTCCCTGTCTACCTGTTCACATGATACCTGTATTGTCCATACAGGAGAAGTCTACATAATGTCATAGTAGTTTTTTTTTAACAAGTTTGCTTGTACATGGTAGATGAATACACTGTCTTCAGAAGAAGAATGGCGATTTAAACAATTTCTCATCAAAGTGGGGAGTACAAAACGATGTTTCTTGTATCCTACTATGATTCCAAAAGAATCTACTACTTCTGCAGACTTCACCGGCGGCACTGACAATGTGAGAATTGAAATATAGCAAGGATGAAGAGTAGAATGGACTTTCATTCTAGACTGCCTAGTCTTTTTGATTGATGGGTTTAAAATCATAGAAAGTTATTTGTATGCACTAAGACATGTAGAGAAATAGTCAGAGGTCATACAAATTGGTTTATTGAGAACTGAGATAACTTTATCCCACAGTGCTCTTCATACTTTGCCTCTTATGGTTTGTTGCTGACTTGAAAACAAACATCAAGCTCAGTGTTGACAGTAAACATTTGCTTGTCTTGAAAATCTTTGTATCTAAGATTTTATTGCATCTTAGAGAATGAAAGAGAATGCCAACTGAAGGCACAGCATGCATTACAAAATACAGAGAAGTAGAGATTGAAAATGAGAGAGACAACCACTTATCTTATTTGTGATTGTCATGTATGCTAAGACAGATATATTTTGGGAACTTTCATACATAGTATGAAGAAAAAAAGAATCATTCATGGTCATTCAAAGTCCCCAAAAGTCACTGCTTTAATACCAGAAGGCAATGTAATCTGTAAATCTTTATCACTCCCTGTAAGCTATCTCATTGAAAGTGATATTAAGATTTAGAATGAATGCTCATAATCATGGAGTGTTAACTCCCATCTCATGGTGGATTCTGCTGTGGTTTCTATGTAGTTCGGGAAAATATCAGATTAGTATTGGTTAGAACTCATGAATCCACTCCTAGTGATTGAAATAATGTATAAGCTGTTATATTTTCGCAAGGGTTTAATTTTCGCGAATTTCACGAATCACAGTTGGATCGCGAAAATAACATAACGCGAAAATGTCTATGACCTCGCTATTTGCGAAAATATCTGTATGCGAAAATAACAGCATATACAGTATATTATAAAAGAAGTTTGTTGTTATTCATATGTATTTCCTTGTGTAGAATAAAGAAGTAGAGGTATTTACAACAGTATGCCAATGTATGGAAAAAAAACCCCAAAACAGTATATCAAGCAGTGATCTCACTACGAGTACTTTGAAGAGGACCAAAAACAGCAACAAACACTATTACTAATGATGTCATGAATGATCCTAGAAATGTCTATGAATGGCACTTCCATAAAATATAAGTTGTATTTGGTATTTATTTAATGTGATATCTTGCCAGCTTTGGAAAGGTGTGCATTTCATCTCAGGCATAAGATATTCACACAAACCTCCTTACTGCTCAGAGATGAACAATATACAAAAACAAAGATATCTTGACTGTAAAAGCCTTTGAGATCTCAGACATGGCTGGGTGCATTTTGTAAACTTTACGTGCCTAATCAGCAAATTCATCAAGCTTGTGAAGACAAACGGACTTTTCAAACTGCAGTCATAACTTCAAAGTCACATCTATGTATTTCATGTTGGGTGTTTGTGCTAGGAAGTGCACAAGGCTTCATCTGCTTTGCAGTACAGCATAAATATTCCATGTAAGAAATAGAAGAGAGTGATCAGTTTTGAATTTCTGACAATTATTTTGGCAGTTTCAAATACCCATTGAAGTTTGGTTTTCAAAGCAAGTGAGTAAAATAATGTATGATAAGGTTATATTTTAGTTTTTTGTTGAGTCTTACAATATGGTGACTTGAAACTGATTCAAGATCGTGTACAATATGTTGTTTCAAGAACTTATGTATTTTGAACTACAGATAATATGGATGTAGTGTTGCTTGTTTTATTACCTCGGAATGTTCTGTACACACAGTTTTAGGACAAGACAACATTTTAATCAGTCTTTACCAGACAATGTAGAATGGTACCCAAATTCCAGGAGGTTTTCCTTTTTTATTGTTATTATTCCCACTTTCGACTGAATTCTCACATACTTTCCATGGTTTGTTTTCTCAGTTTCACATGTCTCATTCAAAGCAATCTTCTCATTGGGATGAATTCCCATAATGCAATTCAGCATTTCACAACGAACTGAAAAGTACAGTGTGTAGGTTGTTTCTATTATAGTAAAGTTGAAATTGACATGGTTCATAATATTCATTTGTCTGATGTCCAGGAATTCTAGCAGGATATATTGGGTGATACTTCGTCTTGGACTGTGATTAGAAATCAGAGGCATTCAAAATGAGAAATATACTGATGAGCAATATGATATTGTACCATTTGTAAATTGACAAAGTAAATAAAGATTATTAATGCACTGAAGGATATTTTTGAAAAAAATGCTCTGAATACCTATTTCAATTGTATTCTATACTGCTTGCACAGTTTTGGAAGAATCATTTGTGCAAGAAATTTTAAAATGGGTATATTTTATCATGTACAGAGATATAGATCAAGAGTATTTTGCAATTATACATGATGCACCTGGCTTCTGTGAAGTGTATGGAATGCCACTTGTAGCCAGTGGCCTGATTACACTTATGGCTAGTCAACTGTATCATCTTGTTTATCTTTGTAAGAGCTTGATGTTTCTTTGCCCTGTGTTTGAGTTCAACTATAAATCATGTGGCAGTCAAAATGTCATACAGGTTGAGCAGTCAGCCACTACATCCAAGAGTGCTACACATTAAACCCTCTGTGATCATTTCCTGTAATAGAACAAAAACAATGCTCGGTCTCCATAAGACCAGTCTTGTAGAGGTGGTGTTGATGAATTAGAGCATGTGGAAATGTAGGATTTTCTTATTGCTTTCTTTCAAAACAAGGAAATCAGTGCTGTTTATCAAACTCTAAATATACATTCCGTATTTACATCTTTCTGTATTTTTTTTTTCATGCCTGTGACAACAGCAGTGAACTCCTAAATTATGTTACAGAAGCTGATTTGTTGCAGTGTTTGTAAAGCTGTAAAGTATATGACATTCTTTTCATGGCTTTTATGATAAGATGTTATAATTGTTTTAAAAGTTCTTGTCCATAGGGTGGCTTAAAACAAAACCAAAGTAGAGATATTAGCAGTTTTTCTGGATCATATTTTGGGAGTCAGGCATTGCTTTTTCTAATTATCGTTGATACTTCTGCACAGCTTGCCTGAGTGACCCTAATCTTTAGATCCTCTTTTTACCCTTTTTGATTAAACTGCACCTCCAAACTCTCTCATATTTCAACCACTTTTTGAATGGGTTAGGATGGTCCAGTTTTAACAAGTTATTCATTATTTTAAAGCTTAGTGCTTAGTTTTGTCATGTAGAAAAGTAAAAATTCATTTTGGCCTACTTTTTGTGGGTTCTGAGCCGAGCGGTCACAAATGTTTAGTTATGGAATTAAGCATAATAGCTTGCGATATATTTGTTTTTCTGCGTTCCCCATTTTGAGAATATAAATTGCCCAAATTACACCCATCTTAACCTTTCCTTATCTTCCAAATCACAAGGCATCTCAAAGGATTCATATCTTTATTTCCAAATTGCATCTGCATTGTATGTCATGCAGTGTAGTGTAGTGCAGTTGTGAATTTAACAAGCTTTGCTTAATAATTGCTGCATGTATCTTGTGCCAAACTTTTAAATCAACAATAATTGTATAATTTGTAGGTAATGTGATTATTTCACTGTTCAAAGAATAAGTGATTGCAAGATGTTATTGATTTATCATTGCAACTGGTTTAATTCCCTTCATCCTAGTTAGAGCTATCATCTATATGTGGTATAAACTAGGATATTTCCAGTTTTATGGTGGTAGTCTTCTTTCAGGCAGTTTGCAGCATCACTTCTGTAAGGAATATGCTCATGAGTGATGTAAGTAAGAAGTGTCTAATTTCTATTAACGATGCATAGGTGTGTGCTTCATTTCAAATTATAGAATTCTACATTGTGTTTGTTTCATGAAACTGGCAGGAACAAAGATGCGTTGACTTCACCATGACACTAACATTCTGTGAAATATTCAGTTATATGAATATATGTTTGTTTATTTTTAACCTTCAGATGTGCTGAGCATGCAGAGAAAACAAGAAATTTAAGCTGATGCATTTCACTCTATACACTATATTTTGTAAGGTTTTTTAGTTTTGCAAATTTCAAGAGTGGAGTGCTCTTCACAGATTTGAAAGCACACAACACTTTTTCAGGGTGGGGTGGCTGTGAGGACAGGAAATTCATGGGTGTTCCCCCCCCCCCCCCCCAATCCCAAAAAGTAGGGGGGGGGGGGGGGAGCTATCCCCCTTCCGCTACCCCCGATATGTATTTCAGTGGGCACAAGACGTTTGCCATTTTTATTATGCATTTCCCATATGATGCATCATGCGTTACCCCGGGGTACCACGTTGTGTAGCGCCACCTCACGTCCACTTGAGGACAGCCGCAGAGAAATGCATGCACTGTGTGTGTGTGTACATAGTCATTCCCATGCCACTGCATGTTATACTATGCATGCATGGCACGCTGTGCTAGCAATAGCGTGTGCTTCAGTGCAGTGCAGTGCAGTGGCTAGTGCGCGCTAGCTCCAGCACCAGAATAATTTCCACTTTTTGGCAATGCAGTGTACAACCTTTTTAAAAAAATAAATAATTCAACAAAATGGCTGATTTTTATTTGGTACCCCGGGATACCATTTATGTCATCATATGCTTGCGCACGTGGGACACTGCAGTAATGGACAGATTTTGCTGCCAGATGTTGGATTGATCTATACATCATACATTATGCTGAAACATCTTCCTTTAAAAAAAAAAAAAAAAACGAAAGGACTAGCTGAGTATCACTGAAGTCATACTGCATTTTGTCACAGGTGTATGGGGTCATGTTAACACTGTCTATGATAGACATAGCACTGCATGTATTCCCCAGATGAGGAATTACCGTAAAAAAGGAGTGAAGATACTTTGAGTTTAATCCCGTATTTTAATTCAATATTTATTAATGTACTTGAAATGTCAGTATCAATGCTATATAAGTGTCATTTATTATTATTATTATTATTATTTCTATTATGTGATGCAAACTGCGCAGATATATTTTGGTAGATTTCAGTATGAAGCAAATGAGAAGTGCCATGCAACAGAACTTAACAGCCTGTAGGATGACTTGTTAGTTGCTCCAAATTTGTATACAGTGCACTCCTGTTACAATAAACACGGTTATAATGAAATTTTGTTATAACAAAGTAAAACTTCTGGTCCCAAAATTATCACCATTAAAGTCTATGGTACAAAATTCACTTATTAGGAACACGATTATAGGGAAATTTTCATTATAGGCCTAACGGAGTCTTTTCCGAGCACCACTGACAAAGAAAAGCAAAAGAAATGTGCTCCGTTATATCAAAATGCGGATCACTTTCAAAAATATGTAGCGGAACAAGCATTTATAGAGTCTCTGCATGGGCGAACGCTTCACTTCAATTACTGTGTGTTCGCTCCGTGTGTCACGCTCAGTTTCCGAGGGGAACTTACATTATTGTAATACAATAATCTGAACTTAAATAACTATTTGTTTTATCGTTCCGAAGGTTCTTTATTACAAAACACACAGATTCTCATAACCTAAAATGTCTGTTATTTTGGAAATGAAATAGGCTTTGTTTTTACGAACTATTGGCGTTATTCCAAAGGTTCGTTATCAATTAAGGTTCATTAATGGGACAGTGAAATATGGTTCTTATTACGACAGTTCATTAATAAAAAAATGATAGAAATTCCAAACGTTCGTTGATCAGAACATTAAAAAAAAAGTTTCGTTAATCCAAAAGTAAAAAAGGTGAGTCCACTATTAAAACAAAACTTAGGAATTACAAACCTTATGATCATCTTAAGATAACCGAAACTTCGAAATAACTAACCTTTCTCATTTTTTGATTAACAAACCTTCAGAATAAAAACCCTTTGGAACAAGGAACCTTCGGAATAGAGAACCTTTCTCAGTTTTTGATTTACTAACCTTCGTAATGACGAACCTCATTTTTTCTGATCAACGAACCTCGGAAAATGAACAATATATTTCTATCTAAATTATGGTCTTTCAGAATAACGAATCTTCGGAAGAGCGAAACTTCAGATTAACAAAACTTCAGAATCCCGTAAATGGCGAAACTTAAGAATAAGGAGCCTTCGGAGTAACAAACTTTAGTAAGAAACGAACCTTTGGAATAGCGAACTGTAACTGAATCCTAAACCATCATATTTTATACATGTGTTACAATACAAACAACTTTATGCTCTCTTTTGAATGTAATATTTAAACGAAATTAAAAAGGTACCATCCCATTTCACATAGCTTTCCAGTGTATGATGAGTATCCAACAAACAGAATATGATATATGCGTGGCTTCCTTGTTTTCGTTATGTTGATTATATTGTATTTGTTTGGTTATAACAAAATTTCGTTGTAATGAAAGAAAACTGCCGGTCCCGAGCAATTCGTTATAACGGTAGTGCACTGAAGTTATGTATTTTAGCTTATGTACGTCTATTTGATTCAGGTTTTAACTGGCATGCTTCCTGCTTGTGTTTGGAAGTTTTTAGTTTAAAATAAAAATGCCAAACTTTCTCCCTGAGGGCTAATTATCCCAGTAAGAAAAGCAAGACCCGTAAATGTCCTTTCCTATATGTACAGACAATCAAATGTACCTAATGTGAACAGAGGGGATTATATTTATGATTTCAGTACTTCATTTTGAGGTATCGCAATGTTTCACCACTTAGCATTACTATCTGGATTTTCCCCAAAGCCCAATGCTTTGGTTGTGTTTGGTTCTAAGCCTTGTCATGATGTGTAGCCTTTCTATTGATGATGAGCAGGAATGTAAATTGTGTTTCAAGAGTGTTGAAGCCTCGTGATCATATCCTAGCCTTGTAAACAGCAAGCAAGCAATAAAGGATGCTGTAATGTGCTGATGTATCCTTTCTCGCGTGCATAATTTAGGTGCATGTGACCGTATTTCCTTGGCTTGCAATGATCATGTGTACATCAAGTACGTCTAAAGTATTGCATAGCTTTGAATATCATTTGCATTGCTGAGGAGGTACATTCAAATGTTGTATTTAAGACTTAGTTGAAATCATTACCTCTTGCTCTGTGTTGGATGGCTCTATAGTATTTTACTGCATGCTACAGATCCCATATTCATCATAGATATTAATACATTGTATATGAATATTTCCATGATAATGTATTGCAGTCATGAATATTTAGTATTAACATTTTAAATTGGTGAAAACTGCACACATTATCATGGATATGTTGACTACCACATGAAAATGTCTTGTTGTGGTCATGCTTACTGTGTAAGCTTGCGAATTAATTAATGCCAGCATAATTTTCAGTTTGCATTTGTCACTTGCCATTTATCAGAACAGTAGACCAGTTTAAGGGTAAATGGCTAAATATGGCATTGGCATTAAATGCAGATAGTGTTGTACATTGTGTTATGTTTTGGGGCTTCAAGTCCACTGTTCCAAACCCCCTTTGTTTGTACCACACAGATATGTACAACTATATGTATGTATATATATATGTTGTATATATATATGTATATATCTATAAACTATAAAGAGCAAATATTGTTAATAATACTGCAAGGTAGTTTTTGTGTGCTCTGAAAAACTTATTCCTGTAATTTTCTAGTGGAATGAATCACTAGATTAGATGAGGACTTACTCTTTTTTTTTCCCTGTTGTAATAACAAGCCTGTATCTTGTCAGTGTTGTTTTCATCATCTCAATGCATGCTGAAGGCCTGCGTGCAACATCAGCTCTAAACAAGGATTCAGCAATGAATTTGCTTCCATTTCTGCACTTGGCATTCTCGTTTTTGCAGAAACTGTATACACCTGCATTGTCTGCATACTGTGTTTGTGAGCAATGAGCTTGAAGAGGAAAAAGTATGATGGTTACATTTGATAGCATGTATTTCTGTGTGGTTGCTATGACATAGATATGCCTTAGAGAGACTTTGAGCTATTTGCCAACCTCTTTGAATTTTACATATCATTTGCCAATATTTTAATCTCTCCCCCAATTTTATATTTTACTGTTTTGAAGTATCCTGTACAATAGACCCCGGAGAAGGAATCATATTGATCAAATCTGAATGCAAACAAGTTTTGTTCCTATGGGTTTGTCCCCCAAATCAGTTAGTTTTTGGGGATTGTATAATTGTGATTGTCTTAATTTTATTGTTACAGGAATACCAATAAATAGACTTGCTGATAATACAGTCATCATTCTTTCATGCTTTTTTCTGTCAGTGAAGAGTTGTTACCATGTATTTTCGACTATTGAAATGTGTCACGTAAATCTTTGTACAAATTGTGTGTAATACAGAATTTCAGGGTCAAATGGTAAAATGAACTTGCACGGCAATAAGGTGTGTGGATGTTAAAACTATTGTTGACATGATGCACACCTATGTAGAGTTTTTATGCCTCCGCAACGAAGTGGCCGGAGGCATTATGTTTTCGGGTCGTCCGTACGTCCGTACGTCCATCCTTGCGTCCGTCCGTCCCGTTTTGTTTTTGTCGATATCTCAAGAACCGTGTGGTGGTTTTACATCAAACTTGGTATGAGGGTATATCCTTGGGGGATAATACTTTGTGTGGATTTTAGGGTCACAGGGTCAAAGGTCAAAGGTCACAGGTTATTTTGTGAAAAAAAAAATTGAAATTTCATGTTTTTCTCCATATCTCGCAAATGGTTCAAGGTATCTTCATGGAACTTAGTATATATGCTTGTACCGATGGGCAGTGATTATCTAGGGAAGTTGGGGGTCATGGGTCAAAGGTCAGGGGGGTCAAAGGTCAAGGTCAACTCCTCAAAATATCACTACTTTCCTTAAAATGCAATATGCCTGAAGGTTTTTTTTTTTTTTAACTTGATGTATGGCATGTATTACCCAATATATATTTTTGGGGAAGTTTCTTGCCAAAAGGTCAAAGGTCAAAAGGTAAAAGGTCAAGTGAAAGTGCTAAATTGCACTTTTTCCTCCATATCTCGAAAGTAACTCAAGGTATCATCATGAAACTTACATATTTATGCATGTTCTACCTAACAGTGATTCTCTGTGGAACTGTGAGGTCAAGGGTCAAATGAAAGGTTTAGATAATGCTATTTTCCAATTTGATACTGAAATTATACTTTTTCTCAATACCTTGAAAATTACTCAATGCATAAACTTATAAAAGGGTCAAAAGTCAAGTAAAAATCATCAGTTCCCCAAATACATGTACCTGCACTCTGACATTTTAATCATTCATCCAATTGAACCTAGTTCTAGGAAAGTGAACATTCAACACATTTGTGTCAAACCTGTTATTTCAATATTTTGCCAATTGTGTGAAACTGTCATCACACATTGTCAAGACATTGTACTATACACCTATTAGGAGAACCATGCATTATGGCGGAGGCATATCAGTCGCCGTAGCGATATATCTAGTTTATATTGTAGGTTAAGCAACAACAACAACAAAATCAGTGAAATAAATACTGGAAAAGGAGAATGACCAGTGCCTGGTCATCCTGCTCCATAAAACACACATGCCCACACACACACACACCTACTTCTGAACTGTTCAAGAATTTGTGTGATACAATTACACTGTATGAAAATGTGCATCCTCCGAGCTAGAAAATGAAATGCATAAAATGCCATTTTAAACTATAACTGATATTCTAAACATGCTAAAGATAATTATGTCATCATTCATCAGTGTTTTTAGTAAGATTATTCTCTGTGAGTGGTTTTCTTGATGCCTGTACTTGTAAACTTAGTTTCTCCTGAGTTGACAAGCAATATCAGTAGCTGGAGGCATGTCTGCAATCCATTGGTCTTCCCTTGATTCTATGTTACTGTACCATGGCCGGCGCCACGTTTTCAAAAGTGGGGAGAGGGGGGGGGGGGGGCTTTTCCGACTTCTGGTGTCGCTTCCAGGGTCATCAGGAAACAATGATTTTGGTATCATTGTCTTCTGCGGAAGATGCTCTTTCTAATGATGTCAAAAATATATCAGTTTTAGAACGCAGGTACTGAAAATCCACCGTTCCGCTTTTTTTGGGACACCCGGTATAGACAGAAGTATTGGAACTTAAGTTCACTCGGTTGACAACAGGTTCATCCGTATTTATTGCTATATACTCGGAGTTTCATGCAACCTCCACTTCTGTCTAAAGCTCTTCCTTTGAGGATATCGAGCACTCTTCATCATAGAAGGATAGAATCACCAAGTGTGTATATATATATATATATATATATATACATATATATATATATATATTTATTTATATATGTGTGTGTGTGTGTACGAAGGAATATGACTTATTGATGTATGATCGCAATTGTCACTGTGAGACCTCTGATAATCACGCTCTTTGCCCGTCCAGAGAGCTAAAAAGTGTCTGATGCGCCTATACGTAAACTTCGTTGTTGACTGCCATTCCCAACCAAAGACGGCTTTAATGTGGTACAAAATATAATCGTATAATATAACATAAAATAGATGTGCCAAATATATATCAAACCCATTTTGTTTATGTTCGGTAAATATTATTACTTGTTATGGTCTGTAATTGGGTATTTAGGTATCTGCTTTGGTATTTCTTCCCCTCAGCTTTTTCTCCTTGATATTCTGTTTCTGTTTTATCTGCTACTTCATCATCCTCGACAAGTGTAGCAAGAACAATTTCTTCATCCTCCTTGTCGACATTTGCCTCTCGTGAATTGCATCTGCCTTTCTTGGCAGATCATGTTTAGTCGACAGCGAAACAATCGGCTGCATCGGCGAAGGTGATCGAGTTTATAGCGGCGAGTGCGGGATTCAAGCGCACTAAGCACAGGAACAGCGCAGTCTTAACATTCAAACAGCGTTACTGACAACGAAACAACGTAGGCCTGTGCTAGAGCGAGAACGCAACGTGCAGAGAGCGTTGTACGCCAGTCGTTAAGTGCATGTCTTCTAGGGTATGATATTATAGAGCGCCTATAGGAAGGATGGTGTTGCAGCAGAAAAGTTGTCCTTTTATTTTTTTTCCAGCGGCCGGAGTTACTCATATCCTGGTTTAAATGACCTTGCTATACGTTCACCCCGATGTACAGTGTATTATTTTGCTGTTACGATTGTCCCTCTTGCCTTTGGATCCAAAGTTGGAAAATTCTCAAAATTTCTTGCCGTTCTGGAAAAAACAAACTAACAAACAAACACCGCTTTTTCTCTGTCGTCACAATTATGCTGCCCTACATAGGATACTTCCTATCAAACCATCCCTGTCGGCCTAGGGCATACGCTTTTGTCACTCTTTCCTGATCTGATGAATCGGCCCGGGATAGTACTATGGTTCCAGATTGTTACACAAAGACAATGTATTTTTCACTCATCATTCTCCTTTTTCTATTCTACTACAAGCAACGGCATTCCCCGCCTTTTATTCGTTGAATAAGAGTGTTAGTATTTCTGCTCTAAAAGTGCTCAAAAGGCGACTTTGTCCAGAACACTTGTTTTTTTTTTCAAATAGTCCTTATATACCCTGGGAGGGGAGATCACCCTCCCACACCTCCCCTGCTCAAGGCCGTGTCACACCTTTCCGGGCAAGCCTTGCGTGCGACTTACAAAGAAAAAAAATTTGCTACCCGGAGGTCCCCAGATGAGCCGCACATGACAGTACCTATAGCACGTATCTCACTCGTTGTTATCCGTATAGTTGCGCACGCAGGTCCTATTTACCCGCAGCCAAAAAAGGCCCTGTCACACCTTTCCGGGCAAACTACGCGGGCTTATTGCTTATGAGGATTTTCCAGCAGGCAGGACAAATTTTGCGGACGGACAAGGATTTGGGCGAGTTTCGCGTGCGTCCTACATGCTGGATCCGTTCTACGTGCATTCCATGTAACCTGCGTGTCAGGCGCATGGGTGGCGAGTGAGGCTGACAACTTGGTGAAGGAATCCCTCTGAAGGAATTTGATATGGCAGAACTCCCACAGAATGCCATTATCTTGCATAGATGCATAGATCCACGCCAACCTACGTACTTCAAGCGGGTCAACTGCTTGTGAATTGCGGCAGCTACTGGCATCATACTGGTGTTTTGCGTGGGCCTCTGCAGGCAATCCCCGCGACTCAACCGGAAAAGTTTTAGTCATGCTCAAAACTTTGCTGCAGATAAATCGAACTTGCGTGCGCACCTCCTTGCCATGCAACTACTGGCGAGATACACACTAGGTACTGTCAGGTGCGGACCAACCGCGGAGAGCTCCGCGGGTATCAAATTTGTTTCCCAGCAAATCAACCCGCAAAACTTCCCCAGATACGATATGACAAGGCCTTGAGCATGCTCAAAACTTGTTCCGAGTGAGACGCGGGGTTTGTCCGCAGAGGTACACGCAGAACACCAGTATTAGACCCTTACCGGCAGCACCTTGTAGACAATTCCAACGCAGGTACTTCGCAGTTCCCGTATAAGTCGCTCGTAACAGAAAATGGATCGGTTTCAAAGCTCTCACGCAGGTCACGCAGAATACACGCAAGTAGAAGGTAAGTAGCACACGTCTAGCAGGTAAGACATAAGTGCGAAACTCGCAAACATTCTTGTCCGCCCGCAGAAATTTGTCCTACGCACTGGAAATTCCTTCTCGCAACAAGCCCGCGTAGCTTGTCCGGAAAGGTGTGACACGTACGGCCTTCAGTCGCTTCGCTCTCTCGCCGCTTGACTGGGGGTTAAAGCGCACCATTCATAGTCAATACTTCTACTATTGTCATTAAAAACCAGGGGGTGTTTCATTTTCCTCCTGTTTTTTTTTTTCTTTTCAGGCAACCAATCACGATCTTTTATTCATTGAATAACAATGTTTAAGTTATTAACTTTTTTTTCAGTGCTCTCAAAATGCGACTTTCGAACATGGGCCCTAGAGCATTTTTACAGTAGAAACACTAACTTAAACATTGTTATTTACGAATAACAGATCGGGATTGGTTACCTGAAAAGAAAAAGGAAAATGAAACGCCTCTCTCTCTCTCTCTCTCTCTTTTTTTTTGGGGGGGGGGGGGGGGGGGGGGTGGAGGGGGTTGAAAGCTCACTAGCTACTCCGGCGCCCTAGGCCTCACGCTCCTTTTCCGGGCTCCCATAGAAACCTCTGTTAAATGCAGCATATTCCATAAATCATAAAAAATCAATCGAATCGTAGATTTTTTTTTTTTTTTATTGAAGCAGATGAAGGGAAATTTTCTCTGCTTTTAAGCAAACAACATATTTTGGGATGTTTTCCAGCTCTGAAAAACGTTTAAGAGCCTCCATACGAGACTAGTCATCCAGTCACTCTCAAAAACGATAAAAATAGCAAATTACCTCATATATCAATAAAAATTCATTAAAAATACAAAAACCCTGATTCATTCAACTTCTTCATAGCCTGCAGAAGCTCCTGTCCTCAAGCAATGTCAAACACCACCAAAAGTGGCAATTTTCCACTTGACTGATTTTTAATGATTTTTTTTTGTAAAAAATAACACAATATTGTACCTCATCTTCGTACTGCCTTCCCTGTAGGCAATGCGCGAGTTGAATTAGGACGAATTAGGAGCGTGAGGCCACTATTGTAAGATTAACTGTAATTATGGTAGGCTGTGTGTGAATTAAATAATATTCTTACTATTATGTAAGAATAACAATTTTGAAGACTTTGTCAAACAGGCATTAATCAAAATAAAATGAGGGACGATTTTTTTGGGTAAATTTTGATGGCAATTTGAGGTGAATTCTGAAAACATTTGATAAAATTGAAAAGAGAAGCCAATGGTATACCATAATTTTAAACACTGATGCTCTGCCATAGAGCTGTATGTAAATACAGCTCTATGTGCTCTGCATGTTATGATCATGATGCGCGCACCACCGCCCACCGGTCACCAGCAAAGATGCGTGTATGGCAAGCCGTTTGTGTAAAAAGTCGATAAACTCTGTTTATCACTTGATAAACTGAGTTTATCAAGTGATAAACACAGTTTATCAGAAAAACTGTGTTTATCAACTGATAAACATTGTTTTTCAAGAAAAACTGAGTTTATCAAGTGATAAACAGAGTTTATCAGAAAAACTGTTTATCAGCTGATAAACTGAGTTTATCAAGTGATAAACAGAGTTTATTATAAAAACTGTGTTTATCAGTTGATAAACTGAGTTTATCAAGTGATAAACACAGTTTATCAGAAAAACTGTGTTTATCAACTGATAAACATTGTTTTTCCAAGAAAAACTCTGTTTATCAGAGAAAAAACATAGTTTATCGGAAAAACTATGTTTATCAACTGATAAACACAGTTTTTCCGATAAACTCTGTTTATCAATGATAAACTGAGTTTATCAACTGATAAACACAGATTTTCTGATAAACTCTGTTTATCACTTGATAAACTGAGTTTATCAACTGATAAACACAGTTTTTCTGATAAACTCTGTTTATCACTTGATAAACTCAGTTTATCAGAGAAAAGCAGAGTTATTCAAACCTTCTCGGTAGTGGGCGCTAGTATACAAATGATGCACAGGATAGAGTGCGTTAGTGGAGGCGTAGCGCACTCGAGGGTATTTACAATGTAGCGCAACACGCACTCGGCTTCGCCTCGTGCATGTTTCACAATTGTAAATACCCTCGAGTGTGCTGCGCCTCCACTAACGCCACGAAATAATCCTGTGCATCATTTGTTTTATAAAATGGGTCGAAAACTAACAACATTTTTCACGTACCTATGTGGATCAAGATGTCCGAATATGTTCGTCCCAAACACGTCGCACTCGGAAATCCCGCACGTAAAATACTGTACACGGTACAGATAAGAGTATACGTACGCCACACATGTTATGCACACAAGAAATGCCGGCCCGGCAACCCGAACTAGAAGTTGTTTACAGGATTGACAGCGCGTATAGTAGCGCGCGACGCACTTGTAACAACTGATTGAATGCGCACTGCTAGCGCAAACATTGTGACGTACGTCGGCCGTGGATACGGATGTTAGTGAGAAATTAATATAAGCACACGTGACTCATTTCAGCGCTTCCAATTGGCTACATTCTTGAACCCATTTTATAACAGCATTTAATACGCAGAGCCGTCTGCTCTGTTAATACGTGCATGTACGTAGATCTACAGCTAGTGATGCCATACACGGCACTGTATATGTACGCGGGGCCAGCCGGGAAGCGAGCAGCTGCCGGGAAGTGGACAGGCATAACTAGCGCAGCGATACATTGCAAGCGCTAGCGCTGCGATTATTATCAACGAGCGGAACATATCAAACAGTGAAAACGCCCTCTCTTGTGGAGAGATAAATAACTCTGCTTATCAAAAGTGAAAAACTCTGTTTATCAACTGATAAACTGAGTTTATCAGAAAAACTATGTTTATCAACTGATAAACTCTGTTTATCAGTGAAAAACAGTGTTTATCAACTGATAAACACAGTTTTTCTTTGATAAACTGAGTTTATCAACTGATAAACAGAGTTTTTCTCTGATAAACTGTGTTTATCAATTGATAAACACTGTTTTTCTGATAAACTCAGTTTATCAAGTGATAAACTTAGTTTATCAGATTGATAAACAGAGTTTATCGCTGATAAACACAGTTTATCAGAAAAACTGTGTTTATCAGTTGATAAACTCAGTTTATCAAAGAAAAACTGTGTTTATCAGTTGATAAACACTGTTTTTCACTGATAAACAGAGTTTATCGACTTTTTACACAAACGGCTTGCCATATGCGTGTCTGGCAAAGAGGTTCTATACATAACCTCGCCTCTTGGTGTCTGGTCTAGATCTAACGCACACACTAGCAAAAGAAAAAAATCAGACCCAGGGCCAGACAGAGCACGAAAACGCCTAGCTAGCTAAGTTAGACTAGTCTAGACGCTGTCTCGTTATGGATGTCCTGCAGATTGTGAGTTTAAATACCCTAACACGACGTTTGTGTGTGATAAATATTGATTTTATGATATCGTCGCACCTTTAAGTTTTGACGTGTTATCTTGCTATTTCCTTTTCCTTTTCCTTTTCTGCAAACAGTTTTTGTAATTGTGGCTGTGCTATTTACGCATGGAAGTTGCACGATTTGGACCCCGGCTGCTAACAATAATATAACCCCGGCCCTGGGGCCGAGCGATGCACTGCTATTAATCGTATTATTATTAAAACGTTACACTAGAAAGCCCCTATAGAGAGGTGTCTAGCAGTAGGCCTAGGCCTAGTAGTAATATACGATTAGGTACCTAAATTTACTAACGGTTAGTAACCAGACTGAATATAACAGCTACGTCTTGGGGTTGCCGGTACGCGGTCACCCGGTATCTGGGAATTCATGCAAATACATCGATCATTGTGTTGGGTCTAATAGTTATCAATCTAAAACAATGTTAGATAACTTCAGATCTAACGTTAGGATAGGGAGTAGGACCTAGGGTAGATCCAACTGGGCCCTCTAGTGTTACGTCGTGATTGTGATAGAAGCTCTATCTAGACCAGCTAAAGTTAGGGTAGGGCCTAGTGTACTAAAACAACTGTAAGGGCTATCCACTCAATCATATGGATCCTTTGGTTGTAGGACCCTACTTTTTTATGTTTTTTATCTTATTTTTTCGGTCCTACTAATTGACGCAAACTAATGCAAATTGACGCAGACTAGATAGAATCTAATGCAAACTTAATGCAAACTCAATGCAAACTACTAATCAATGCAAACTAACGCAAATTACTAATTAATGCAAACTAATACAAACCGCTAGCGGTGAAAATTAGGGTTAATTACAGCACCTGGACCTGGCTCCAGCCCTCTCGAAACTGATATTGATCAAGCAAATCCATCCTATCGAAGAATGACTAACGTCACGTTTACTTCAGTATATCAAGCAATATCTCACCTCTAACAGTCAACAATAACTGAAAAAAAAATTGTATTGAAAAGTCATCAAATTCATATTTTTTGACCAAACAGATGTCGTTTAGATTTTAGTTTGCTTTCAAAATTCAGAAAATGTAGAACAGAATGAAGCGTAGAAATACGGACTGTAATGATCGATCATTGATGGCCGAACTTCTGATCAATGGAAACTCAACGCAAACTCCAAGCAGGAATGTCTCACCCATAGCTCCCCTGCTCCAAGACACAACGCTATCCTAGGGTCTATCCTATGTGAAAACCTAAGTACGGTAATATCGATTACAAATATCGGAATATGACACCCGAAATACTAATGAATGCAAACTCAACGCAAGCTGCAAGACACAGCGCTATCCTATGAGAAAACCACATAAATCAATTCTAAATTTCGGAAAATGACACCCCGAAATACTGGCGTAATAAATTCAAACTCCAAGACCCAACAATATCCTATATGAAACTGACCTAAATCGATTACAAATATCGGAAAATGACACCCCAAAATCTTAATTAGTGCAAACTCAAGACACAATGTCACCCTGTGTAAAAACGACCTAATTCGATTACAAATATCAGAAAATGATACCCCAAAATATAAAACAAATGTACATTATTGACAACCTAGGTCTCATGGAAAGTTGGAACAATCAAGCATCAAATCTCACTTTAGCAGAAGCAAAAGTTTAGTTAGCGGCAGATTAAATTACATTTATAAGGAAGAGTGGCGCGTAGATGTAGAAGAAATTTTAATCCTCAATGTTTGCACTATCGAATTTTGAACCAGGAGCTTCATTTTATGAAATACTTCAAACACTTGAATGTTTCACAAGGAAATTTTCATGCAAATTCCGTTGTGCTAATCACAAATCCCAACTGTTTCTGGAAGATATTTATAATCAATTCACTTCAATTCAATTCAATTCATTTTAATCGTTCAATAAAATAAAAATAAAAAAACATTACAGGAAATTCAGTGCAGGATTAAAATACGAAGCATAACATATATATATATATATATATATATATAGAGAGAGAGAGAGAGAGAGAGAGAGAGAGGGAGAGGGGGGGGGAGGGAGAGAGAACACGAAATAGTACATGATAAATAATAAATAACTGAACATGCATGCAAAGTCAAACTGAAAAGAACAATCGTATGAAAACGTGGCATAAAACCGACTCAATTGGCATGATGTTAAAAACTCCAGAAACCTTCCCTGTTCCTACTTTCCCAGTCTCACCCCCCCCCCCCCATGTCAGCCCGCGATAAACTGAAACAATTTAAACCAACTCGCCCTAAAATACAACACTAGCTGATTAACACATACGAAATCAATATCAGTGATTATATCATCATCTACATTTCTTTCTACATTCCACCATTGTATTGCACATAATCACTTTACAATGCTGAGATATACAGTGCGTATAAAAAAAAGGTAATCCAACTTTGGAGGGCTACTATTTTATAATTGTCTGCTATGGAGAGCGCAATGTTAGTTGTGAGGAAAGGGAAACTCTTCCTCTTTCCATTGATACCCAATTATGTTGACAAACATCATGAATGACTGAGCACATGAACCTTAAAGACAACAATGACAAATTGCACTTTTTCCAAGTTTGCGTGTTATTGCGAAGAAACAATGCATGTCTCACTGCATGGATGAGATCTGTCAGTGAAAGACTATCGAAATCGGCAGTTTTTCAAAGTCGCCCAAGAATCCAAACTGCGTGCGGTTAACATTTCTAATCGTGATCCCTTTCAAAACCTGAATCCTATTCCAATGCATGCAAACTCCCACCACCTGGTGCTATGTGAGGCAAGCTACTACGAACCAGGGAGGTGTTACAGAGATGGAGTGGCAATTCTTCGTAATTCATGCAAACACATGTTTGGGTTCAAGGCGTTACAATGGGATGTCTAGCATTCCACTACGCTTTGAAGTCATGCTCGGTATAAGGTACCGCTCTAGTTGCAAGACGAAGTTCGGAGACGAAGAACGCATTTCACCTTTCGTTGAATTACAAGCTTTTTTCACCGCAAAAGTTTAAATGAAATACTCGAATTAATAAGAATTGATTTAGAATAGTTTAGGAAAGAATTCAATATTATAAACGTGTATTTCTAGTTTCTTCGTAATTCGCAAATCGAAATGAAATGAAAATTAGGCCCTCTTAAAAACCTAGTATTTTTCTATAATGCGCACATTTCCGCATGTTGATTTTTTATCTTTTAATAAAGGATATTTTGATCTTTCAAATAAAGTTCTCCGCTAAAGCGTGTTCCAGCGTGTTTTTAAACTACTTGCTGTTAAAATTGTGAGTTTTAGGGCCTACGCTGCATTTTGATTCGCTGCTCCAATTCAAGGTACACAAATTCATTGTTGCCATCACATTGAAAGAAAGAGCGAATTGCAGTAAGAGCAAGTATTTCTAGATGTGAGAGCGCTAGTCCCGAATATTGATGCTCTCTTTTGTCAAAGCACATGGTTAACACCTGTAGTTGAACGCATAACTTCTCGGCAGTGCCGCGCATGACTTCAAAGGAGAGCAGTAGTTGTCTCTCCTTCTCTAGCACCTCCCTGCAGCGTTGCCAGGTCCCAACAGAGCAAAATCACCAAAAGGCATGTGAAAAATCACCAAAAGCCATAAAAAATCACCAAATTTGGAAAAGCGTAGGTAAGGCTAAAATTTCAAAACAAAATTATGTCAATAAACCTTTATCAAACACTCTCCGCGAGTCTTGGTGCAATTTACGGTGTGCAGTAGTCACACACACTAAATGCAAAATGTGTACGTTTGTGTTAATTGGGATATAAGAGTGTTTGTGTGGACGTGTGTTGAGTGACAAAAAAGGGGCACATGTTATGTTTCTACAGGAAATAAGGGGAAAACTTTGGGCAAAATGCATTTTCGTTTTCAATCAGTGTGATTATTTTTCATTGGTCTCAAAATCACCAAAAAATTACCAAAAATCACCAAATTTTGATTTGGTTACCAGGCTAAAATTTTGTCACCAAACAACTTCAAAAATCACCAAATTTCACCCTTTTTGGTTCTCGAAATCACCATCTGGCAACACTGCCTCCCTGTACGAACATTACAAAATAGGCAACCTTATCACTCGCTGCCCTAATGACAAAATACCGTGTCTTCATTAGTGCTATCGAAATCAGCACTTTCTCAAAGTCACCCAAGGACCCAAGATGTCCTCTGGGTGCCCTATATGGACAATACCCCGTGTCTTCATTGGTGTCATCGAAATCGGCCGTTCTTGAAAGATACCTATCACGACGTCCGTCTGAGAGGTGTTACAGGAAAAAAAAACCCCCAATCATTTAAACAATCTCTCCTTTATTTGTTTATACCCCCAGATTGCTCCGTGTCGCTTAGAAGTTACACGCTCTATCGCAGGTCTTATACTGAATTGCTTTGACCATGGACATTCACTCGTTAATACAGTTTCTGTCAAAAGTGGTGCAATAACATTTTAAACATGCTTTCCTACTTGGATCCCATCATGACAGCCTGCCTGGATAAAAACAAGGAGGCGTTATAGAGCGGTTTGGAACATGGAACACCAAAGCCAGAAGAAAGGCTATATGCTATAGGGCCTACGCATAAATTTGCAAAAGAGCGAAGAGATATCACTTCTTTTCTAGTAACCACCTGCCTGCGCCACCAAACTGAGTGCAGATAACATTTTCTAGTTAAAGGGAACGTAAACCCAAAGAGCAATGTGGATTGAGTGAAAGCAGTAACATTAGTAGAACACATCAGTGAAAGTTTGAGGAAAATCGGGCAATCGATGCAAAAGTTATGAATTTTTAAAGTTTTGGTGTTGGAACGGCTGGGTAAGGAGACTACTAGAGGGTATGACGTATGAGAGGACTACAACATGAAGAAAATATAAAGAGAATTCAATAGAAATTCATTTTTCATGAAAATTACACATTCCATCAACTTGATACTGACATATGTTAGGGGTAACACTTATTACCCCTGCTTTCTGAAAGCGGTTAGTCAAGTACTCTTTCATTTTGCTATAAAAGTGACTTTTTGTGGAATTCCTTTTATATTTTCTTTATATTGTTGTCCACTCATACGTCATAACCTCTGGTAGTCTCCTCGTCCAGCGGTTCCAACACCAAAACTTTAAAAATTCATAACTTTTGCATCGATTGTCCAATTTTCCTCAAACTTTCACTGATGTGTTCTATTAATGTTAATGCTTTTACTCGATCCACATTGCTCTTTGGGTTTGCGTTCCCTTTAAGTGAATGCTTTCCAAAGCTAAATTCTATTTAAGTGCATGAAAACTCTGACTGCCTTTTGCTATGTGAGGCAAGCAACGGCGAGAATTACAAAGGAGGAAACAAACAAACAGGTCTCTTCCTTCAAGACAAATTTCTTGTCGTCTTTATTGCTAACAACCAGAGATTCAGCAGATTTCATACGCTATACGCAATCAAAACAGCTTGTGCTTTACATGGGGCCTGTCATAAGAATCCTGCAAACTGAAAAATTGAATTCTTTGATTACTCAAGCAATTATCGGCACCTGTTGCCTTTGAGACCAACTTCTGTAGACAGAACCAAAGGGGCAAGATGTGTAGACCTACTCCATGCCCTCATGACGAAATCCTTTTCTTCACCAATGCAAATTGAATCAGCAGCCCCCCCCCCCCCCCAGCTCCTATTATATTTTATGTAATTAGTCGTAATATTGGTCTTAGCAGCCATATTGGAATTCAAAATGGCGGGCAAACCATTCGTCAGACAGATCACATTATTCCATTTCCTAACCAAGCGTGTTATAATATTTATGTGCGACCAATTTCAGCGACATTCGACATTTAGAACTTAAGATAGGGATTTTCAACTTTTTGGTCGAGGCGGCATACTGAAATTCAAAATGGCGGCCATTCGATATGTTTGTCAGACATTTCAAATCCATCCGTCACATGAATTTTAATTTAGCATGTCCAAAAGCCCTTGTGTACGAGTCATTAAACTTAGAAGCCAAGACAAGAATCTTTAAGCCCTAATTCTTTCTTCATGGCGGCCGACCCAATGGTCATGTCTCTTGGATCCTGCAATTTTTTAAATCAGCGCCCCTAAAATACCTCTAGAAATAAAATGTACTCATTAAGATGCACATAATCAGATGTCGGCGACGATCATATACATCAAAGAAAGACTGCAGTGAACAGTCCATGCATATTAGGTCCATGGTAGGGCAAGCCTCCGGCAAGATTTGCAACTTTTGTGAATCATAAGCATGCATGATATTTTAATACATTACCTGTCTATTCATATCAACAAAGAAATAAAAACAGCGAACATTTTATGCAGGAGAGGAATATGAGCTTTTATACGGATTCATCATCTCATCTGATTTGTCTATGGTTGTTCATTATGACTTTGCTGGAAAATCGTGAAAAAAAGCCCTGATTTCCAAGTTTTCCATAATTTAAAAAAAAAACATATATCGTTAACGTGCTTGGTTGATGCCATTATTTTACTTATCAAAAGTCATGTTGAACAAAGACTCGATTTTCCTTTAAATAAACTATGGGCCTATATTGCAAATGCATGTGGACTTTGCGTTGATTCATGATACCCTCGACGGCATGTGCAATGACCAAATGAATGTCTAAATACATGTCATGTTATGTTTCATAATAGTCTTCTATTATTTTTCTTATACGCCCATTAAAAAAAAACAACACACACTTCAAAACCAAGATCCTATACCATTGGCCTTATTTGTCAGTCATTTTCGGTACTGATGATTAATGAAAGAAATTGGAATGTGGCTTTCCCTAGCCTAACTGTCATGCTTCTGTTCAAAAGACATTGCAGTTGAACACCCAAGTTATGTCCACTATATAGTGAAGATGCAATCCAATGTCTTTTGTTAATCAAGTAGTTCCTGAATCTGGGAGCGTTGTGAATGTCAGGGGGGCTGAGAAAACAGAGGTACAGGTATGTACTGTATACAACAGTTTCGTAATCAAAACACCACTCTGTTATGGCGAATACTCTCCACTACTATACCCCCCCAAAAAAAAGTGTTGGAGAAGAAGTGGAGTCTCTTCGCAATTTGTGCGAATAGCATATATGGGTTCTATAGCAAGACAAACCCTAACGCTAACCCTTAGCATTTCACTGGCTTTGATGTTCCATGCTCCTCGCCGCTCTTCCATAGAGTTTGGATATATAAACCAAAAAAGAGGTTTTTGATTTTAAAAATTTTGAACTGTATTTCAGAGGAAATTTTGAAATCTTGTATATATGCAACTTGGTGGTAATCGTGTATGGAATAATATTTTTTTCTTCTTCTTCAAATCTCCTTGTTATTAATACCTCCGGACTGAATATCAATGTCTCATAAAAAAGGTAATATCTAACAATCTTGCGTATATTTAGTGCGTATGTTGTTTGCCGGGTTTAACACTCAATTATCAGATCTTTTGAATTTAGTATTTTTTGTCAATTCCGTGTTTCTGCCTGTTTAGTCGCATTTTACAGTGAAAGAAGTACCTATTTTACTACATTCCTTCGCGTGTCCTATATTCTTTGTACAGTGTACAGTTGCTGCTGAAAATGTTGGAGGGGCAGCGCATTGCTGCTGGCTAGGCATGTTGTATTTTAAGAATGATGCATACTTAAACAGAAGTGCTATCTTGGGTCAAAGCAATAACGTATTTATCAACACCTGCGGCAGAGTGCATAACATCTCGGCGGCATGGGGCATGGGCAAAAAAAAAAAAGATTCTCGTTTCTTCTCCTTCTCTGACACCCCCATGCTACTGTCAATGACGGGTAATCCCGGCACGTAAAAGTAATGCGTAGTTTGCCAGAGCGGGTAACGTTTCTTTATTCAAATGAAGCCTTTCGACCGTCGAATATCATGCAAATAATGCATATAAAGCTCGGAGTTGTTGCTATGCTTTACAGGGATTCGCAGAGATTCGCCAGAGCCAACTTTTATTTTGAACACGTCAAAAAAAAACAAACAAACAAACAACAAACAAACAAACAAAAACAAAAACACCTGCTCCAGCGTATCTCTGCGAAACTAGCTACTGGAAACAAAGAACTTCAAACTCGGAGGTTGTTATGAACCATTCTTAAGCATTAGCAACGGATTCGAACGCATCTCAATTTTTTTAATTCGTTTGGGCATTCGTTGTCTCGATATGCCTTTAGAGAAGGAGCGGAATCTCTTCGCACTTTGCGCAATTTTTTCGTAGATTCGGACAATTGCTTGAGCTAGACCTTTTGCTAGACAAGCTTGTGCTTTTGCTTGAAGCAATTGCTTACAAGCAATTGCTTGTTTTATGCATTCGGCCCACTATCAAGGGGTGTCATTTTCCGATATTTGTAATCGATATACGTGGTTTTTACATAGGATAGCGCTGTGTCTTGGAGTTTGCGTTAAGTTTGCATTAATTACTATTTCGGCTTTGAATGATCGATCATTAAAATCCGTATTTCTGTGCCTCATTCTGTTCTACATTATCTGAATTTTGAAAGCAAAATAAAATGCAAACGACATCTGTTTGGTCGAAAAAAAATATGAATTTAATGATATTTATATAAAATGATTTTTCCAAGTTTTTGTTGACTGTTGAGGTGAGATGCTTGAAGTAGCAAGTATACGTGACGGTAGTTCTGTATCTGGGTGGACTTGCTTCAGAAACTTGTGGATGTAGATGCCGTAATAGCTCTCCTTCCTCTAGGATTTTTTTGTTTCAAACAATATTTTATTTCGATTCCATCCATCATCCATCCTTGATTACAATTGAACATTCATTTGTTGTTGCTAGCTGCGTGACATTTCAAACATATTACAAAATACTGTATTACAAAGTAATTCTTAGGACTGTCATTGTGTCAATTTCTGATTATTCTACTATACACAAATAATACACAGTAACTGGTTCACAAATATATTCATCATCATTTTTGATAATGGGTCAACAAAACCAATATGTATGTGCAATACGCAATACAAAATATACCCATTAACTGCGTTCATATACAAGTACTCGTCACAGCAGTAATTATTAGATAATGAAATCAATTATTCTTGCATTAGTTTGCATTAGTTTGCGTCAATTAGTAGGACCGCATTTTTTGGTGATTCCTCCTGTAAGTGTGTGTGTGTGTGTTCGTCCCTCGTTCTCGAGGATGACCAATGACATCAATTGGCTCGATGGGTTCGGAGGTGGCTGATGAGGCCAATCTGGGCAAGAAAGCCTCTCCCACAGGTAGGGCAGAAGTGGGTAGGGGCTACACTGCTGGGGTTGGCTGCTCTTGCTTTTCGCATCTGGCGTTTGTGCTCTGCCTGCTTGACGCGCTGCTCCTCTGCTCTACGGGCCTCTACAGCAATAGCGTGGCGCCAGGAAGGGCGATCTGCGGCAAGTGTCTCCCAGGACTCGGTGTTGATGGAGAAGTCTTTTAGGTAGAACTTCAGGTTGTCTTTGAAGCGCTTCTTTTGTCCTCCCACCTTACGCTTATTCCCATCAGCGAGTTCCCCATAGAAAAGCTTTTTCGGGATGCGGTCGTCAGACATGCGGGTGACGTGGCCTGCCCATCTCACCTAGGCCTTGCGGATTTTGGTAATGATGCTGGGGATGCCTGCCCGCTTCAGTACCTCTGTGTCCGGAACTTTATCCTCCCAGCGGATGCGAAGGAGGTTGCGGAGGCATCGCATATGGAAGTGGTTGATTTGCCTCTCATGTCTCCGGTACAAAGTCCAAGTTTCGCAGCTATAGAGAAGCGTGGTGAGAACAACTGCACAGTAGACTTTCAGCTTTGTTGAAAGGCTGATCCCTCTCCTCTCCCAAACATTTTTTCTGAGGTGATTTTTTTTTTTTCTGAGACATTTTTTCTCCTGTAAGTGTAACGTTACATTGTCTGTACTGACTGTAGCACGGCCTTCTGAATCTTGTGAAGAAGAGCTTCTCGCATGTTGCAGAGGAATGGACATCACTGAAACATGAAATCGAATCTGAGACACAAGGTCAAGGACACAACGGGGTAAGAGCTTGATTAACTTAAGAAATACATGAGACATGGCTTGATAAGAATTAAACTGCCACTTCCACTAGATCTACTGGAGAACTTGTTTATTGCAATCCTGGACTTTATAAATGTTATGTGCCCTCCTGTGATATTGCTAAGTAGCTCATGAAATATTGTGAATGTAGATAACTTTGTGGGAGAAAAGAAGAAAATGCATGACTTGAGAAACTGAAAGTGAAACCTTTTAAGAGTTTCTTTCAGGCCTCGGTTCTGGCTCCATTCCTTGCATGTGTCTCAACAGCACATTTTACTGGCAAAAATGAAAATCCAAGCAGTAAATACCCGAGCCTGAGATCTGTCAACACTCACATCGGCATAAGCTACGACGAGCCAGAAAGGATCAGCATGTTTTTATTCTGTCAAGAGTGTAGTACAGTACTACTACTACTGCAGTAGAAAACAAGAAGTTGTAAACCCCTGGATTACCAAAATGATATACTGTATGATTTATATCCTACCCTGGGTTTTAATGACTTTCATTTTCAAAAGGAGTACAATTGGTAGGACAGTATGCAACATCAGGCTTTTTTGTTATCATTATTTCAACATCTTTTTCATCATCAGTTTGTTCATATCAGGGGAAGATGTAAAAGGGGGGGAGGTATGGCCTAGGTTTAATGTTTCTAGAAACATACAGACTACTCTTTGGTACTTGAAGCAGAAAACATAATTTTTATATCAAAGCTTTTCCAATGTTACCACATTTTCTTTGTTATAGATTCTAGACCCAATGCATGATGAAGTTTTAAGGCCCCCTTCTTTGGCATAGTTTAATATGATGTCATATATTTGATGCAGTCTGTTCTCTTCAAAGGGAATGCAGTCCCCATGTGCAAGGAACACCGTTGGTGTTAGTTTGATTTGCAATTTCCCAACATGTTTTGAACAACTATGAACAGCCTGTTCAAAATTCTGTCAATTGCCTTATTCTATCATGAGAACTGCTTATTCTTTTGTTATTATTATTCAAGTTGTGAAATATTCCTTTCCTCTCCATCTGCAGTCAGATGACAATTCATTTGTAATGGTCAAGAGAACAGCAATGGCCAGCCTTCAGGGGCAACTACAAATATTGAAGGAAAATCTTCCAAGGATTGTCAATGAAGACATTCACATGGCTTTCACGACTAAACATGCTCTAGAGCAGGGTAAGAAAAGACATGACATGTTACTTATAACTGCTGAGTGATTTTTGTGATGACATCAAAATTATTACTTTATTAGAAACCATTGTTTATCTTGTCGAATTTCCTACTCATTTCCTACTCATTTCCTACTCATTTGCTACAAATTTCCTAATCATTATAAAATGATTGCAGAAGTGATACGTTAACATGAAACTGTTTGTTTTTCCCACAGATGGATTTGTTTTCAATATTACTGCCTATTTTTACTATTTCTGTTAGTTTTAGCAGAAATACAGTACAGTGATTAATTTTAGGTTTGCATTGCTAGCAGTAAATTTGTCATAAACACTATGTGAAGGAAACCAATGATAATGATAATACAGTAAGAGACTGCTTTTATTTTCTCGGTCTGTTTCTGCATATTTACGTGAAATACAAAGAATTAGATTGTGAAAGAAAAAGAGCAGCTGAAGCACAGAAGGAGAGTCTGCACTGGAAATCTAGACATGATGCAGCGAGAGGCGAGTATGAACAGGAGAGAAAGGTGAGGGCAGTGATTTCTGAAGAAATCAAGGCACTGTGTAGAAATATAAAGTTGTTTGTGTGGTTTGAAGTTTTAGTGTCATTTTATGTATTAATTGGTATAACAAGAGATTTTAACAAAATTATGGCCGTGTCAAATACTGAAAAGTTCTGTTTTTACCCATGGTAATTACGTCAGACAGACTTCTTGTAAGTCAGATTCAGAATATTTTGCCATGTTTATGGTAAATTTTAGTTGTCTGTAAGAACCTGAACAAAGCCTCTGTAAAAAGATATAGAATATGAAACCAGCTATGTGCTATTGATTGGTAAAGATTTGTCAAAGTAACAAATTACATGCTTGAATCGAAGAGGGAAGATAGCTCTTTTTCAGTCACTGAAGCAATATCATAGAAAGTATGAAAGAGATTGCATTATATTTACAAATTAACATTAAATGTGCCAGACCAAATCACTTAGACAGTTTTCAGCTTGATGCAACAAAGTTCAGGGGGTCAGGATCAAGGCCAAATCTGGGATGATTAGCCAAAATTGTTCAGCCATTTGTAAAAAAAAAAAAAAATACTGACAGCTTGTACAATTTTGCTTTCTTCTCTTGATTGTAATGTAATGCACTTTACACATGTAAATGCTAAGCATTTTTTAAACAAAATTGACTGTTTTTAAGAATAATTGAAGTTCAAAGGACAGTCAGAGTTTTTTGTTGTTTTGTGTGTTGTTTTTTTTTTTTTTTTTTTTTTTTTTTTAATGCCTCCGCCACGCTGTGGTGCCGGAGGCATTATGTTTTCGGGTTGTCCGTCCGTCCTTCCGTCCGTCCCTAATGAATTTTGTGGACAGCGTAACTAAAAAACCTTTTGAGGTATCCTAATGAAATTTGGCATGTATATGTATTAGGGGATGGAGTTGTGCCTATCAACTTTTGGGTGCACATGCGCAAGGTCAAAGGTCAACAGGTGAAGGTCAAATGCTTAAAATTTCACTATTTCCCCAATATCTATGCCATGCCTGAAGATATTTTCTTGAAACCTGGTGTATACATGAATTACTCAATTAAGATTCTCTGGTGAAAACTTGGGGTCATGAGGTCAGAGGTTAAAAGGTCAAGTAAAAATTGTAAAATGTCACTTTTTTCTCCGTATCTTCGAAATTGGTCAAGGTATCTTCATGGAACATAGTACATATGCATGTACTGACTGGCAGTGATTATCTAGGGAATTTGGGGTTCATGGGTCAAAGGTCAAGGGCAACACTATTTCCCTCATTTGTGCAATGCTAGCAGGATTAATTTTTTTAAGAACTTGGTGTACGCATGTATTACCTAATAGAGATTCTCTGGGAAGTTTGTTTTTTGTTGTTTTGTTTTTTTTTTTTTTTGCCAAAAAGGTCTAAGGTCAAAATGTCAAAGATCAAGTGAAAGTGCTGAACTTACTTCTTCCTCCATATCTCGGAAGTGGCTCAAGATATCTTGAAACTTAGTACCCCTTTATGCATGTTCTGCCTGACAGTAATTCTCTTATGAATTTTAGGGTCAAAGGCCAGCTGAAAATGGTGACAATTTACTATTCAATACAGAAATTCCACGTTTTCTCCATACTTTGAAAATTACTCAAAGCATAATTTTATGAAAGTGTCAAAGTCAAGTTAAAGTCCTTAAATCCCCAAATATGTGTTATCCTATTCATCCAATTAAACCTAGGTCAAGGAAGGTGAACATTCAACACATTTGTGACAAACATGTCATTTTAATATTTTGCCAGTTTTGTGAAAATGTAGTCACACATTATCCACATGTACTGTAGACCTAGCTATTAGGAGAATCATGCATTATGGCGGAGGCATACCAGTCGCCATGGCGACATTTCTAGTTTTTAATATGTGAAGGTGGAGCACAGCATGATACTTGTAGATGTAGGCCTACTGCTTTGCACTGTTCCACTGCAGTCATTCGGTAGGAAAGATTTTTCATTTTTCACTAAAAAAAAAAAAACCATCCCCCCCCCAAAAAAAAAAACACAAAAAACACCCCCCCCCCCAAAAAAAAAAAAAAGTTTTGTGAAGATGTAGTCACACATTATCCACATGTACTATAGACCTAGCTATTAGGAGAATCATGCATTATGGCGGAGGCATACCAGTCGCCATGGCGACATTTCTAGTTTTTAATATGTGAAGGTGGAGCACAGCATGATACTTGTAGATGTAGGCCTACTGCTTTGCACTGTTCCACTGCAGTCATTCGGTAGGAAAGATTTTTCATTTTTCACTAAAAAAAAAAAAACCCATCCCCCCCCCCAAAAAAAAATATATATATATATATATATATATATATATATATATATATATCACCAGTATTATTGGCTCTGTCAATTTTTTTTTATTTTTTTTTTAATCCTCACAAGGCCATCAGCCCAGTCAAGCCATGCTATGCTGATGGTGTCCTGCTTGTTGAGTCAAACATACTGCCTTTTATGATTTATGGAAACCTAAATATTTCATGATAATATTTGCTGTAGTATTTTATTTTTTAAAACAATTTTGTTTTGTTCCTTTTTAATTTAGTTTTGTTTTGTTCCCTTGTAATTCAGGTTTTTTTTCCAATTCTTTACAGCAATGTAATTCAGTTTGATTCAAGAAGCAGAATAAATGCAAACAAAGTGTGTGGGTTTGTTTTTGTTTTTGTTTTTGTTTTTTTTTTTTTTTTGCCATCATTGTCAGGAGAAGCTAGCGCTGAAGGGAGAGTTGTCTCAGTGTAACCAGCGGATGTTCATGCAGTCAGATTACTGTGCTGGGATGGGCGCTGTCTGTTGCACACTGCTCTGGAAGGCTTCTCAGCTGGAAGGAACCATCTCTACCTTGCTTGTAGGGGTGAGCAGCTTCACACTACTTTGTAACACATGAAATCATGTGAGGATATGGTTAATGATAACATAAAGGGCAGGCTGTTCATTTACCGCATGCTGCATGATGGAATATGTGATTATCTTGACCCAAGCAATAATTTTATATTGGCTGTGTCCCATGTATTGTTCTCTTTATGTAGAAGGAGGCAAACTGGTATGGAGTAATTTCAAATGATTACAAGTGTCAATAGAGATATCCTGGATTACTTCTATCATACATTTTCCTTAGTCCCAGATGCAGAACTTCATGTCGGTTGTTTGCCACACACTGGACAGCTTTGTTGCAACATACCAAGTAGAGGAAATTCCTTCTGAGCAGAGTGAAGAACTTCAGTTTGTGCTGGCTTTGGTTGGAACAATAACAAGTAAGACATTTGATAAAGACACAATGCAGTAGAGTCACCATTGACATCATGCAAGCTTCCATTTTGGACAAAGCATAACTTTATTAGTTGTGTCTTATCATTCATCATAGAATTTGAGTTCAAAGTAAAGACTGGATGTTCACTATATCACTAACTAGCACTAACAAATAAGCTTTATAAGGTCAATATATTATTTGATGCATGCAGTGCGATTAATTTTCCTGTCACGAAAAGCTTAAAATTGCTCAGAATTTTTCAGCAGAGAAATAAAGAAGAAGAAACAGATTCTTGCCTTTACTTGTTTGATAAACACCAGAGTGGTGGTAAAAAGGTCTGGGAATTTATCCATATTGACCGATAAAAATTAACATCAAAATGATGTAGCTTTGTAGGAAAAAAAAAAGAATATTAGATATATATACATGTATGTATGTGTATATATATATATATATATATATATATATGTGTGTGTGTGTGTGTCTGTGTGTATATATATAGTCTGAAAAGGGAGTGCAAGCGCCATTTTGCTTAGAAAAGCCAGGGCTGAGTGTTTCCAGCCCCAAAACAAAGCAGAACAGTGTGATTTTCTCCCCTCATTGGTTTGCTTGTTTGTTCACAATCAGATGTAGCAGCATCAGCTGAAGGCAGGGAGTACCTAGCTACAAACAGGATATGTGGTCAGATGGTGCAGACTTTCACAAGCCTTCTCTCAACTCCATCTTCAAAGTCCCTGGTGAAGTTGAAGGAGTATGTATGCTTTTATATATGTATGTTTTATATATGTTTAACAGATTAGATGTTGCAGCTGTTCCTTTCCTGGCATAAAGCAGCATCTATAACCTCACACATGCAGTCTCTCTCTCTCTCTCAAAAAAAAAAAAAGAATAAATGATAATAATAAAGATATATCTTAATTCATGTACTTTGCATTCCCGGAGGCTAACAAACTATAGATTCAACCAAAAGAGAGAGTGGAGAGGAAAAAAAGGCCTTAGGTTTATTTGTTCCAACTTCATCATGTCACTGCCTTGAACAGGGTTCAGTTCAGATAGCAATGCCTCTGCCCTGTAGGCAGTAAGTGACATGTTTAAGTCCCAACTAGTCCCTCTTTTCTCACTTGGTGTTTGTCATAATACAAATCAAGTGTGGAGTCTTTCTTATGGAGATCAACAGGAAAGGGGCATCTCTAATAACATTAAGAATATCAAAAAAGAAATGTTGGAGTCTTCATAAAAAACAAATATTGTTGCAGTGGATATTCAAATAAGGTATGGCTCAAAGATGAACTGAAAAAAAAAGTGGCAATGGACAAAAGATATGACATACTGTAATCTACAACTACAACAAATTATTTCGTGAGGGGGGGGGGATTTTTATTGTATCTCATGTTTCATACCATCAAATCATGCTTCTTTTCAAATGATACCATGTTTGCAAATCTTGTAATAGATGTGTCACTTCTAAGGAGTTATTATGTTTATGGTCAGCGCAAAGTCATATTCAATTCACAGCCAAGACATGCAGATATTCTAACCTTGAAGATTGATTTCTATTGTTTTGATCTTTAGCACAGGTCATTGTATTACTTAAGACTTTCATAAAATAGCTGCAGGTAATCCAATGTCGGGAGTGCTAAAGACTCTTGTATTGTCTCTTGATAACCTGTCTATTTACAAGTGTCTGATGCATCACAATGGCAGCAGATAGAACACATCTAGTACCATCTAGCACAGCATTAATCAATCCTGGCCAATTCTGCCCATAGAGATATTGAACATGAATTAAGGGTTGTCCTAGGGGAACTAGCTTTCTGCCACTCTAATACGAGGCATTAAACAAAAGATATCAATTTCTATACGTTTCATTTATAGTCTCAGCCTGATGGCCCTGTACAACCTGAGCATCAACCGGAAAGGACTTGGCATCCTCATCTCAACGAAGAGACTCATCCCTCTTCTTGCATGGCTAGTACAAGGTAGTAATGAATTTCTACTCAAGCCATTCCTATTTAAAAATTTCTCATCAATTCTATAGCAAAGCTAGCTTTAATTGGATCAAATTTCAGTCTAACATAGGATCATATGGCTCAACAATGTGCATGAGCTGTGCATTGTAGACTTTTGGTGCAACAGAGATTATAATGATGCTGTCAAAAGACCATGATATGTTTTAGCACATTTTGATTTTATTTTCATAAGTGCAGAGATTTAATTTTACAGCCAGCATTTTACAGTATAAGTGAAAACTTTTCTTCAGAACCTCATTTTGTAGGGCATTATAATTGAATGCTGCAGCATGGTTGAGACAGTGAAAGGCATGAGAGACAGAGTTAGTGAGCACCTTGCCAGACTCACTGTGTGTCTGGATACTTGTGTCAAATTGATGTTCTCCATGTTTGTCCTTGGTTTATAGACTACTGTGGTTGGGTGTTGCTCTATATACATACCTGTTTGTGCACATATCCCCCTTTTCATGCCTTCACCACCAAAGACACTGGAGGCATATATATTTTCCAGTTGTCCTTCCATCTGTTATCGGTTTTGTGGACAGCGTAACTTAAAAAAACATTTGAGGTATCCTAATGAAACTTGACATATGTATGTGTTAATGGATAAAGTTGTGCCAATCAGCTTTTGGATGCATATGCTCAAGGTCAAAGGTGAAATGTCGAGGTCAAAAACTTCTTAAATTTCACTGTTTCCTCCATATCGATGCAAAGCCTGAAGGTGTTTTCTTAAAAGTTAGTGTATACAATCACATGTATTACCAGTAAAAGATTATCTAGGGAAAGTCTTGGGCCATGCAGTCAAAGGTCAAGTTAAAATGCTGAAATTTAACTCTTTTTTTTTTCTTCCATATCTAAGAAATGGCTCAAGGTATCTTCATGAAACTTAGTACACATGCATGTATTGCCTGACAATTATTCTCCTGGAAATATTTGCGTCATTGGGTCAAAGGTCAAGGGTCAAATGTCAGGTTAAAATCCTAAAATTCTTCTATTTAATGCTAGATTTGTGCTTTTTTTCCATACCTGGAGATTATTTAATGCATATATTTAATAAAACGAGGTATAAACATGCATTGCTGCACAATGATTCTGTAAGGACGATTTTGGCCATTGAGACAAAGGTCAAGTGAAAATGTTAAAATGTCACAATTTATCTCATTTTTTTCCTAGTTATGCACCTCCCATTGCCAGCGCCCATATACTCTATAGACTTATTGGGAGAACGATGCAATATGGCGGAGCCATACCAGTAGCCTCAGAGACATTTCTAGTTTTATGTTGATACTGTAATACATATTTTATATTTCATGCATTCATACCATCTTCTCAGTAATTCTATATGTGCATTTTAGTTTTGTTACCCTGAGCCTGGAAAAATATTTGTGTTTCCAAATGCGACACCCTGACTGGCATGATGGCTGTATGGACAATTTTGTTTTTATTACACCAGCCATGAAATGCATCATTTTCCTACTACATGATTGTGGTCAGCTACCAGCATTTCTGAAGTTGCAGTTTTTTATGTAGACTGCAATATTTTCTTTTGGATTTCATAGTTTAGTTCAAGTTTCTGTCTTTTCTTGCTCTCTCATCTATTCATGGTAGTTTATTGGTTCTCAAGAGGATGTTTATTTGCATTTGACAAAATTATTGAAGGCATTTTTTGTGTGGGTGTGTGTGTGTAGTGCACAGGAAGGAATTTTTTCACTTAAATTCCCTCAAAGTCATGTCAATACCTTGTTTTATTGTACAGAAAGAACAGTTTAGATGATTGTATTCATATTCTATGAATGATAATGAAACAAATACCACTGGAAAAAAAGTGTGTGTGTGTGTGTGTATGTGTATGTGTATGTGCTCACTTATTGTAAGTAGTCCATCAATGAGAGACTGCAACACTAATCTAGTTGTGCTTTCCTTTCTAATACTAGCTGAGACGAGCCAAGACATCAGGCTGCATTCATTGCTCCTCATTCAATCACTCATTCTGGATGGCAGCAGCCTATCTCTCCTACATGAAGTCAGAGATCAGGCAAGTACGACAGGGTGATATCAGCAGTCACATTATATACTTAATTGTGAATCTTAGTGTATGTACATCTTCTTGGCACAGGGTGAAAAAGAACCAGCAGCAGCTAGCTAGTCTGTATTGCTACCAACACCAATGTATAGGTAGTGAATTGAGGCTCAGTAGGTCCCTATACTGGTAGATTTATTGGACTAATATATTTCATAGGATGAACAGACATGCTCTGAACTCAAATTAATCTTAGAAGAATACACCATTTCACAAGGGTTATGAAAAAATCTGAAACATCCCCTAAATTACTTGACAATAATATTACTTTTTTTCCAATCCCCTTCATTTCCACAGCTTTCACTAGACTTGCTGGAGTCTCTTGCAGTGGAGGCATCATCTGAGATGAAGGAGGTCATCGGAGAGGTCATGCAAATCATTAGTACCTTGAGCAAACATGAGCCATGAGTATTCAGATTAGAGTTTCTGTAATATCAAGAAATATCCTCAAAGGTTAAGGAGTCCTTCTATGCCACCTGTTGGGTCTTGACTCAAGTGCCAGCTTAGTACAGGAAGATTTCATAGTAGCAAGGACAGGTGTTGGTATAGCAGTGGTCCTGTATCCTCACAGGGAGAATGATTACCACTGGTATGCAATTGTATTATAACTTACACCAAAAAGTGGGTCTAGTGATGTCAACATACATGTAGTACTTCATTGCATATCCAGCTACATATGCAAAAGTGGTGATTGTGTTTAGCTTTGAAGACTAGTAATGTTTTATGTTTATGCAAACTGATGCAATGGATTTGGTAATGGTAATGATGTAATAAAATAAATCAGCTGAATAATAGTTTGCATGTCAGACGAAGAGGAGATATCTAAGCAATTGCTGTAGCTCTCTTTATGCAAACAGCTCACGCCATACATTGAACATCACCATAACACACAGAGGGTTAAAGATTACATTTATGTGTGCAGTATCATATTTAGATCTGTGTTGAGCATATGTTCTGACGTATTTCGTGTTTATCTCATGGATATTTGGTTTTCTTAGAATCTTTGCCATTCTAAAGTGTCTTGGTATGTTTTGGCAAAATTATAAAAAGCAATTCTGTTTTCATATATCCATGGTCAGTGTACTGTGTGAATGGAAACATGGTCCTTATGAGGATTGTTTACACTAACAAATAACTGTACTCACTCTTTGATTGTAAATGAGAAATGCCTACACTAAATGCATTCCAATAAGCCAGTTCACAGTTACGATCTGAGCATGTGCAGATAAAGGTCATTGCAGACCTTCTCTTGAAATTGATTTGCTACTGAGGCATTCAGAACCTAGATAGGGCTTCTTGACAACTGTGTTGTAAATGAACCAGGTGCAGATTGGCATTTACAGGTGAATGTGCATTCTTTTCAGCAACATTAACAAAAGCCATTCATGCAGCACTGACATGTAAATTAACACTTCCTGCATTGCTGTTTTCAACTGCTCTTCTTGAAGACTATTCTATGTTTTGCAAAGTCTGTGGTTGGAGAGGTCATTGCAGACTAGTGCTAACTGTGAACTGGCTTATAAGATATGGCTTCATTATATCACCCTGTCCCTTTCATTCTTCGCTGCCATGAGACAATGTACATAGCATGAAAAATAATAACAGCATTAATTGGTTTGCTTGTGTTTTAAGAAGTCATTGGCAATTAACCTGATTGGGGATGAGTCACAGTCTGTTAACCTCACAGTATAGCATCTCTGCCCATCCTTTACGAGTAACTAGATTGCACATCACTTCATTTGGTTCACTACTTTCTATCCCCAAGTTTGTGTGTTTGTGAGTGTGTGTGGGGGGGGGGGGTGGGGGGGGAGGATGTCCTTTTCATTCCAACACTGATGCGACTTTCTCCTTCATAATAATACAAGGCTTCTAATAATGTAAAAATGACAATAGCCTGCTGTACACACACAGTCAAAGTAAATTTGTGACAAAGACATTGTTAGACGCTGAAAATATAAAAAGGCAAACACAAAACTCTTGTAACCATGTAACTGTTGAGCGATGTTCGATTTGGAGATTCTTTTTGTTTTATATGTTGCATTTGTTTTGTTGATTTGTTTTTTTGCCGGTTTGTTTGTATGGAACATAGATCACATAATCTACGTTGATATTCACTAGGATGGTGTGGTATGAAATGAAGTCATACTTGGAGCTGGCTGTGACTACGTTCTGTCAACGTACCTAACATGGCAAAGTAATATCATTCCCATGGACACAAGCGGAACACGCGAGTCAGTAGTATGGTCACTACAGTGTTCACATAGTGAATATCAATCAGTAATAAAGATACTTTGAGTTGAAGTTTATACTGAATATTACCATTTAATCACCACGTTCTTGACTTTACAGTGCAGTGTTATTTCTTTAACAAACGTTAATAAAAGGCCAGAAAAGCTAAAATGGACCTAAAAAACTATCCTATTTCTGCTGTATTCTACAGTTTATTCAATAAAAACCAAATAGTTACAAGTGTTTCTTTGTCTTCTGTAAAATCAGTTGATTTCATACTTATTGTCGGAACATAAACTCCAGGAAGACTTAGGAAGACTGCAGCTTGAGTGATACTATTATTGATGTGAAAAGTGCTTGTGAAAAGAATCCATGATGTCTGAAATAAAATACCCCAAACTGCATAAATACATGACAAAGAGAGGGAAATGATGAGAAGCAAAGAAATTAAAATGTAGGAAAAGAGTAGAAAGATGATGGTGAGAGAACTGCATGTACATTCTTAAGGAGTTTTAAACGGGCATTCACCACCTCGTTTCTGGACAACAGTTGTAATCCAGCACTCAATGTTGGAGAATCCTGCTTGGATAGTATACATGTGCATTACCAAGCACTAGACATGTTACAAAATAAAGTATCGCGATGTTGACTTAGAAACCCTTGTGTGTCACATTGTTTTTTTTAATCAGAAGTTATCTGGATTATCTGGATTTACATGGATGTTTTTCACCATTTAAACTTCAGACTTTATATAGCATCAAAATTTGTAGCATATCTTATTCCTTGGCTTAATCCCAGCTTATTGAGCGTACATGTAATAGTCTTTGCTTCAGTCGAGCTCCAACAGAAATTGCATTGATTCGTTGACCTGATCTTTGCAATAGTTTACACCACAAACCCACTCAATCCGCTGTTTTTATCACCTTTTATGAAATACATGCATACACTTGCCTAGATAATCATTTTGTGAACTTATATTTTGACTGATTTGATTTGAATTTAATGTCTTCCTAATTTTAACAAATCAGTTCGTGATCATTCAGTATGAATACGCTCGTATCCATAGCTTCTTTTTGGTGATTTATAGTTTGTTTTTTTATTGTTTCTTGCACTTTTGATAGTTTTCTAAGGCAATTTGAATATAGGTCAGCATTTTCCATGGAATCTTCGATCGCCACCTTTTTTTTTTTCCTTTCTGCATGGGATTCATGTTCAAATTTTAAACAAAGTTACATATATCAAGTTTGCAAGAAAAATTTCCACCCGTTTAACGGAAATGTACACCCGATTATTCCGTACAGTACACGTTCGTAACACGAATCGGAACTATTTTTCCCCACTTACATTGATATAAACCTCGACTGAGAGGCGTGCGCGATTAAAGGGTGCCCCATACGAAGTACCCGATTTTGCGGGGAATACTGTATAACGAGCCGGGAACGGGGCACAGGTTCAGATTTTGTTTTTCTTTTCGATACCAAAGTAATGGCTATATAGGTTACTTTAAATAGATGAAAGTCAAGGTACATTCGCATTGCGTGGTATTTATAAGTCACAGTAATTTGAATGTCGTGAAAGTGATGTAAATAACATTGTTTTGAAAAAGGCAAAGTATTGGGCATAAAAACTAGCAATTGCTTGTGGTAGCCCTTTGCTCGAATCCGTATGCATTAAACAAGCAATGCTTGAGAGTAAAAGCTTTTGCTAGCAAGCACAAGCATTTGCTTAAAAACGTTTGCATAAAGTGGACATTTTTGCTTGTTCTTGCTCACGATTTTCCAAGCTCTGTAAAACGGGCTTGAGCTTTTGCTTAATTGGGACGTTCGCTTTATGCATCATTTTCATATTCATAAAAGAAAGGCCAAAGTTGTGCAGGAGTGGTATAAATCTACAAGAAGTTTCTCCTAAGATGTATAAGAAAATTTTTCAACAAGGGAATATAGTCGATGTGGCTATTGCATGCAAATTGTGATGAGAAACGGGAAGGATGTCTTGCATCTGTAGAGAGCACGGAGATCTCTCTGCTACCTGGCAGATCCGGACTACTATATAAGCAGCAGGTGGGGAAGTGATGGGAATCGGCCAGTACGTGTGTGTGTGTGTGTGTGTGTGTGCGTGTGAGCGTTAAAATGTGATATGTGAGTGTCATTTCATAGCTCCTACAATGTCAGGAAATGTTTCCGCACACACTCGCCCTTTCAAATACATGCTGTCACCCGCCTTTGTTCTTGTTTTCGCATAGGGTATGGTGTGACGTCCCATTTGTTGAAAGCAAGTATAATATTGCTTGTGCAGGGCACGCAATAAGCTTTAAGTACAAGCAAAAGATTATGCATATGGATTTAAACAAAAATCCAGTTTACAGTTCCAGTTTGCGCATGCGCAGAAAAAAGTCATGTGTACAATAAGGCATGTTTGTTTTTTAGTTCACTGAGGTAAGCATCCCTGATGAAATTATTATTCATGTAACCCTTATAAGTGGTGCTTACTACTAGCACATCCACCTGTCAGCAGGCCTGGTATTTAGCAGTAGAAAGTCTTTGTATACTATGCATGAAACACAAAGCAATGAAATGAATGCCTGCCGAAGTGTCGCGACAGACCATTCTTGTCAGCTGCTCTGCGCAAGTTCATTCTTTCATTGAACATAAATTCCGTAAATTGGGGGCATGCTTATGCTTCATGCTGCTTTGAAAACGAGTGAAGTGCCTAACCAAATAAGAAAAAAAAAAGTTATATTTGTACCAATGTGCCCATGAGCTAAATGTGAACTGGCTCATTGCTTAAACTTGATCTTCTGCTTGACAAGCTGGTGTTTGTGCTTGAAGCAATGGTTATTGCAAGCAATAACTTGGCACCTTTTATGCGTACGGCCCATTGAACATTGTGCAAGCTCGACTATATCCGGAAGGTGTCGTCTATATATTCTTTGTTTTGTTTGTTTGTTGTTGTTTGTTACGATACCTGTTCCTGATACATATACGGGAAATCGCGGCATCAATGACATTTTGACACCAGTCAATCATTGGCGAAAGCCGTTTCTGTCAATGGTCAAATTGTAATTGTAGGCCTATAGCCTATAATCTGTGAAAGTAGTGGAGACAGTGCGGCATCGGCCAGTTACGTCAAGCTGAAAATGTTGCCCATATTCAAAATCTTTTACGTGGTTGAAAATTTTGAGAAGAGAAACAGGAGGGGGATGCGGAGCAAAACTGTTCGTGGTCGGAACGGTTTTTGACCGGAACGATTGAAAAAGTGAGGAAAGCACTAAAGATATACTCTTGTACCTTGCTATCTGAACAAGATACGCGCCGACATAACACCCTGCTACGAGCCACTGTCGGCCAGCGACTGATGATTACGAACGCCACGAGAAGTCCAGCCGGCATGCGCCTTGGTGGAAACAGCAAGGTAAGACATGGAGTTCCAACTGGCTGTAATTATTCAAACAGCTGCCATTTTTCTATTGATGCACAAAAGAATTCCACATGTGCACGTGTGCCTTTGATGATCAGAGTTCCATGCCGCCGTCTTTTTGAGCAATCTGAAGATTCATTTTAAACTCAAACATTATATCGTCTATATTCTGCTTGTTTATTTGTCAAATAGAATGAATGTTCTCTTAATGATAAAGCATATGGAAGCAAAAGTAAATCCCGTCCAAAATTATGTGCAAAAATGTAAACCTGAGCTGTATATCGTGAAAATATTTGAAACTACTCTCACTACAAAGCCGATTTTATTATCTTTTCGATCGCTTCCGACAAATGAAACTGATATGGTATAATTTTCGAGTATAGTTCTTTATTCATTAATATGTTAGATTCGTGTAAAGTCATGTAAAAACGAGTAATTTTGATTTTCATTTCATCAATCTTTGTACAATCTTTATTCGCACATCCCCGTGCCTGTACTATTAACGTGCCGCTTGTTTTCTAAGAAGGGACGGCGAAAAGCAATTACCATCACAAAGACATATCTTCCTTTGAGAGTGACGAGTCATGATGCAATGCCACATGAATCAATTGTCTTCCTATCTGTGAGGCAGCTCCAGTTTAGCACATACTTCAAATATTTCTGAGTGGCGGCATGAAACATGGGATCAAAGGGAACGAGACTATTGTTACTCCATTTCCAAACCTCCTTGGGTAAAGTAGCAAAACAAAAATTAATGTTTAATGTCGGTAAAGTCAGTTTTTAACCCTAATCCTAGCATAATTTTAGTGATGTGTACATGAAGTAGCCGTCTGCATGTACAGAAGCTGTAGGCAATATGGATGGAATATGCTTCTACAAGGACCCCATACTATTCAAACTCTGTGTCTACTTTCCAGCTTCTGTTGTAAGCAGGAGATGTGGATCCCAACCCTAGACCGGAACCAGAAAAACCACCTATGAGAAGTAAAAATCTCGTCCAAAAAGATGGTACGCTGGTGGTGGGGTTGAAGTGTACATTGCGGACAGTGTGACATAATAAAGTGCGTAGATGCGATTCAGAATCTTGTGACTTATAGAGGCTTTATGGACTGAAGTTAAATACACCAATACCAAGCTCGTGCTAATGTAGGAACGTTCTATCGTCCTCCAAAAGCCAATGTTGATTATCAAAATCACAATGATGAATGTATATCCAGAGTAACAGAAATGAACTGTGAAGTCATCGTGCTTGGTGATTTCAACTACAATATGTATTGTAAAAATAAATACAAGCTTAATGACAAATTATGTCGGCAGAATAATTGAAGCATAATTTATGATAAAGCATTCAACCCGTGTTACTGAGAACAGCAGTACTTTGATTGATATTTAATGACAAACTTCCCAAACGATATTACTGATTATTTGTTGAAACAGATAGATCAAGGGTTAACTGGAGTAATTTTTTTTTTCAATTTTCGGAAGGCTTTCGATTTCGTAAGTCACAGCCATTGCTTAGAAAAATTACATATATGGCACGGTATTGAACTGCAAGGTACTGAATTGGCTTGGTTTAAAAACTGTTAAGAGAATTATATGAGACATAATAGTAATTGGTGAAGTAGAATCCAGCTGGGGTAAACTTGACTCGGGAGTTCCTCAGGGTTCAATACTAGGACCCCTCCTTTTCTCTATCATGATAAATGACTTACCCCAGATCACAATAAAGTGTTTATGCTGTATGCTGATGATATTGTACAGCATTTTTCTAAAGCAGCTCAAATCCGCAAGAAATAGAAAAGACTATGAACTCAGTATTGGGATCTAATTGACTGGATGACTTTAGATAAGCTAGCTATAAATTTTGAAAAATATCAATTGCTTCCTGACTCATTCTATCTGCATCAATGTAAGTGAATATCAGCCTTCTCAGGTTGACACTTTAAAATATTTTTGTTTTTCCTTGAAATTTGTTGATTTCATTCAAATCATTCATGAATCTAGGTGTAGCATGAACAAAAAAAAAACAACAATCAAAATACAACGCGTAACACAAACAATCCAGTTTTCAATTTATACTGCAAATAATCTGTCTTCAACATGAATAGCTCAATTATCAATCAATTCGCTGATAAATTCTTCACTAGAAAATATTGACATATGCGAAATATATATCCCTTAAATATATTGGATCATAGAACTCATACACCACTTATAAGAGCATATACATAACAAAAGAAACAAGAAATAGATTATACAAATCTAAATATAGAATGGAATCATTCATAAAAACCCAACCAACCCCCCCCCCCCCATGCAACCAAAACAAATCTCCATCTATCCTATATATTTTATCCTACCAAATATCTTTCTTACAATCTATAACTATCCTTCTTCAAATCAAATCCCAATCCCAACAACCCCCAATTTACCAAAATCAGAAGCACACATACACCCACACCCACCAACACACATGCACACACACACGCGCGCGCAAACCGATACCACCTTCCTTCCTGAATACCGATACCACCTTCCTTTCTCAATGATTTCTACTTCTGATTAAGTCTGCCTCCTTCAATAGACTGAAGATTCTTGCAGAATCAGTAATTTCAGTAATTTTCAGAAATTAGATTTCAGTAATTTTCTAAAATACAAATGTCATGGCTTGGATGTAATGCAAAAAAAGCTCAACACAATGATGCCAGACAAAATGAAACCCAAGTGTACATTAAACTTTTCACCTTACTCTATGCAGACGACACCTTGATTTTCGCAAAATCACCGGGTGACTTGCAAAATGCGTTAAATGCACTGAGAATACTGTTACAACTAGTCATTACATGTTAATTAAGACAAGACAAAGATTGTTATCTTCTCTAGAGGTCAAGTGAGAAAACTATCTTCCTTTCATTCAACAATGGCGAATTATCAGTAGTAGATGATTACGTATATTTAGGCACAACATTCATAACATATCTAAAAAAGCGCAGATGAAACAGTTGAACCAAGCCAAAAGAGCTATGTGTAGTTTGTTATCAAAGTCACAATCATTGGATCTGCCTATTGATATACTGTTCGAATAATTAGTCATGTTAGATGACCAATCTGGGGGTTTGAAGTTATACGTGATCTCGAGGTATTTCACGTCAAGTTTTGTAAACAGACTTTGAAATTACATAAGTCAACGGCAAATTGCATGGTGTTAATAGGTGAACTAGGTAGATATAGTCTTGACAAATATAGAATTGTGATACAGAACTGATATGTTCGATGTTTTTGTTCAGGCCAAAAGAAAGTCGAAATAGTAACATGTTGGCAAAATAAGGGTCTGCTTCGGTGACTCGCACACTAATCACTCCTGTTTGGATTCACAGGACCCTCACCCCATGTAATTTACATGCATATATACGTAAATTACTTTTCACCAATCTGGCCTGCACGGCTTTGATTTGAAAATAATTATCAACGAATTTCATGGATGTTCAGAAATCATAAAGGTCTTTTAAATTCATTATTTTTTCCCATTTTTGTTGACTTTTGGGAAATCCTAAACCATAATTCAAAATCTACATGTGGAATTAAAGACAATTAAATTTACTATTACAAAAAGAAAATGGCTGAACTGCTAAAAATATTTGCTGGAACATTAGATGCTACGGTTGAAAGCAATGTGACACTGCAGTAGCTTTTTGTCATACATGTTGTGATTTTTTCCACATCAATTCTTTTAGTTTTTGTTTTGTTAGAGAAAGTGGGTGTTTGGTGTTTGTTTGTTTGTTTGTTTGTTTGTTTTTTTGGTTTTTTTTTAATTGATCATTCATGGGATCAAAACAAGGTGAGGAAAGATCAGAGTGAGGGTCCAGGGTCAAGGAAATCGAAAGAGGGAATTGTTTGCTCGGGCAAATTGTCTTGCACACAAGCAAATTGTCATTGTTATTGTCAATCATTTCTTTTTCTTTTTTGACAAGTTGTCACAAATGTACACACAAGTTGTTATGTACATGTTTCAAGGCTGTATGTATGGTTGTTTTAATGTGTATGTACACGAGGTGACCAGATTAATGGAGAACATTCTATATGATATAGATATAGTACATACAGGCTGACCAGATCAGTGGAGAATTTTCTACATGGTATACAATGTAGCTACAGTACATGTATGCATGTGACAGGAAATACATTATAGCTCACTCAATCTAGAATGATTTAACCCATTCCAGAAAATTCTAGGAAGTGCTGGCTGAGTGAGGCACTGCCCTTGTAACCCAATGTGATTGGTAGTTAATTTTGGCAATGATGTTATGCACATATTAGGCAGTGAGTCATCCAGGATTCCTGGAATTTGGACTTGCTAGTATGTTCAGGTATGTGGCCCCAGGTTGGAGAAAATTACAGAATGTACTAGAAAGGGGTGAATGGATAGTATATAAGCTGGAGAAATTCTGCAGTAGGCAGAGTACCCAACACCTCTGCTCTGAGAGTTACGTCACTTCTGGCTCTGAAGCGACTTGTTATAGTCAGTCCTGTGTTACCTGCTGACCTGCTATACAAACTGTGTTTGTGGAGATAAGGCCTGGGAGACATTTTGCCTTCAGAGAATTAATTTGCCTACATTGGAGAGAGACTCCATATTTTAGTGTCAACGGACATTATTACGGCAAAGCTGTGGCGGGCTGGATTCCTTGCTGGACATTATAAAGTGAATCTTCATTCAACGCATCAACTGGACGTGGTCATCATAACATTTGGATTCTGCCCGTTTCCTGTGGATTCTGCACGTTTCGCTGTGGACGTAATACTATATCCTGGATTTTTACCCCGGATTAATAAAGTGGATTAACGCAACCTGTGCCTCTGGAGTTACGTCGGAGGAATCATTCATCGGCACGTCAAGGATTATTCATTTGTGCACCGAACATTGCATTTGGACCTTTTCAATTAAAGGATTACCTAATATCAGATACGTGTAAGTGATTCCACTACTGATTTATAATTGTTTTATTGATCATTATTGTACTGATGTGAAAACCGATTACGAGTCTGTACCCACAATATCACTGTTAATAAACCGCCTGAACATTAGTTGATTGTTTCTTTTGTGCGATCATTCTCAGAGTGATTTTGGTCGTAACAAAGTCCCAGTTTAAAGAAGGCGAAATGAGATGTGAGAACCGAGAGTGCTTGTCATTTGGTTGGTGTAATGGTGTAATCCTTTGTTTTGATATTTCATATCCTTTCTTTATAGGCAGGAGACTTTGATGAAGGAGAATCTTATGAAGGAAGGCACTAATAATGGAACATCAAGGTTCTGAAATAGACATCATATTGTGGGGTGACGCTGCTTTAGCAAGTAAAGACGTAACCCGTTGGAGCACATTAACAATTACGGCTGTCGTTAATGAAGATGACTTGCTGTATATCACACGAACGAGCCAGATTGAGGTAAGTTTTCATTTCTTCTTCTTTTTCTTCTGATTAAGTCTGCCTCCTTCAATAGTCTGAAGATTCTTGCAGACTGTGTTATTTACATTATAATACAGTTTATTTACAGATATTTACAAGCACACAGAAAATTTGAAAATTTATTTCATATAATGTTAAACAAAATTGCAATGTTACTTTTAACTAACACAGAAATTTAAAGTGACCATTCAACGAAAATCACATTTGGCATAAATTCATATGCTGTGTTTACATCCTATAAGAATCTTGTAAAGGACGAAATGTGAGACTTTTGTTCATTCCATAACGGAGAATGCAACAAGAGCAAAGAGAAAATTCATACAATGTCTGCGGAAATGTAGGTAGTTCGGTTGAATTCGGGAAACAAACCCACTCCACGGTGCAAGTGTGTGCTGGCGTAAGCTTGTACTGTTATACGAGACAGATAAATTATATCTGTCGCCCGTGATCGAAACATCTTCATGTTAGAAGTTGAAGCAGTACTGTTATTGTCTCATAAACTCAAAAGCAATGACAACCTTACATACAATGGTGGAAATTAGCTGCTTGGCGGAGGTCTGTGCTCTCAGAGTGATTCTGTAGTTGGTCATGTCATTGTTGAGATACTGCGTTCACAAAATTCGTCAGAAGGAAATGGGAATAATAAAAGAAGATTCCGTACAAACACATAGGTGATACGCCGTTAGCGTATCACCTAATAACGTCGTGGTTAACGTTATACCATCTCAAGAGGAAACTACGATATAGACGACAAAGTTACAAGTCGCAGATAAGAAAAGCCACATTCAAGGTCAGTGTTCAATGTGCAGCTAAAAGGTGTAACTATTTAATCTTAAATATCACAGTTGAAGCTATACGATGCAGAAATTATGGATACACAAAATGTCAATTGTCACTTAATATAAGCAGTTTGCACCCGAGGTAAGTGATATTCGGCTTATCCGACGTCAAGGTATCCGAGGTTGACTGTACTTGAAAAATTCTTTCATGACTTAGGCAGCCTTATATTTTCATTTTAATTTTATTTTCTTATATTTCATTTTCCGACTTCCACGAGGCCTTAACGCGGAATTTTAAACCACTAAAAATTCGAGAGCTTTGCCTTGTATCGTTTGCCGAGCAATTTCAAACCGGAATGTGTGCAAAACCCAAGGTATTAGATCGATGTCCCTTCTGGCCTATATTGTGCAGTTTGTTAGCTCGTCAACCAGACTGGTGACCTCAACTCTTCCTGTTACTCTCATCCTCAGCAAGTGGTCCATGGCCGTGTTGCTAACCTTCCGTAAGGTCGGTAGGCGCAGCAGGAGCTTGCCGTAGCGCTTGGGTTCCTTGGGATAGGTGTCTCGAGCATGATTTTGCAAGCATTCAAGGAAACGCCTCTGTAGCGCCCTCACGTTGTCTAATTCCGTCAGTCCGGGGGCATCTGTGAGAGCAGTGATCGGACAAAGGCATATGGCATGAAATTGACCAATATTTTATTGATGTACTCTAGCTGCCAGCTTATGGCAGAACTCGGAAAGGATGTTATTACGAGGTACAGAAATTTGATTACATGCAACCTTCAAGGAGATATCTAACCATTTTCATCCTCCATCAGCACAGTGTATAAGTAAATTTTCTTGTGTGTATCAAGGAATTAAATGATGAACGAGTAGCCTACCTATTGTTTATGGTACAGTACATGTATAACAAAGGAACTACACCTAACAGGACATGTGGTTTAAGAGGGAAACATGGTAACTAGAAAATGACGAATGTCTTCGCCACACGATGGTGCATTTTTAGATATCCGCATTGTATAAGCAGCCGGAGCAGTTTTTAAAGAAGTGAAGGTGCTGAGAAGGTTAATGGGACTTTTTGAAGGTTTGTACCGGCTTAAAACGGCTTAAAACGGCATATCTGAACGTTTATAGAGATTCATTGATAACTTGTTGATTTGCAAAATGATAAAGTATAACTGAAGTATCAACTTATGCAATGTCCAATGTATTTATAGCCCCTCTAAATTCCTAGCGGTGGTTTAGGTTAATGTAATAAACAAAACGCCATAGGTTAGCATGCCTGTACAGTGACGGGGTGATCGTTAACGGGCCGTCAACGATCGCCCCGTCACTGTACAGGCATGCTAACCTGGGAACATTAAACTGCACGTTTCTTGAATATGAGACCATTCTGAAGCAAATAATTTTCACACAACAATAGATACATGTTTATAATGTACTCTTAAATGAATCCCACAAGGGTTGGAACAATCATCCCCCAGCATTCCCACTGACCAGTTACTAGCCATCCCCTTTAAAGGTCAAATGAAGTGCTAAAATTTAACTTTCTTTTCGATATCTAAGAAATGGCATAAGATATCTTCATGAAACTATATCATTATGCATGTACTGCCTGACAATGATTCTCTTGGGATTTTTTTTTTTTTTTGCGTCATTGGGTCAAGGGTTAAAGGTCATGGTCATGGTTAAATCCTAAGATTCTACTATAATTTCCGATACTAAACTATGCAATCAATACAAAAAGTCTGCAGGGAAAGATTTGGGCCATTGGGTCAAAGTCAGATGAAAATTTTGTTATTTCACAATTTCCTATTTTGTCAAAATTTGGATATTGCCAGTGGTGATTATTTGAAGAAAGTTGTGGGCCATAGGGGAAAGGGTCAAGTGAAAATTCTCGAATACTTGGAACGTGGTTTAAAGAATGTATACTTATAGGCCCCTAGACACTCAACACATTTGTGGTTGTGCCGAACTTTCAAACACATCATAATTATATGAAATTGTCAAGAGGCACTGTAGACATATGGGGAGAACCATGCATGCGATATGGCGGAGGCATGCCAGTCACCACAGCGACATTTCTATAGTTCTCAGTAATATTAGTCTCATTCTCCCTTGTGTGTGTGTGTGTGTGCGCGCGCGCGCGCGCGTGGGTGCGTGAATGAAGCAAACGAGAGAATGTTCTTCTATTCCCGAAGAAAAAAAAAAAACAGATCGAACGACATTCCGACATGATATTATGATCGGATGATTTTTTTTTTCCGCTCTGTCATTCAGACGAGAACAACCCTGCAACCGTGACAGCACACCTACTGATTACGAACACATTGTCATTATTATGCTACCACCGGTTCAGGTTCCGGTTAAAGATACCAAATGTACCTCAACTCAAAGAGTGATAATTGTGTTTCAGTCATGTCAAATTGTTAAGAGGTATGAAACTGAGTGGACGTTACCTGGGAAGCAAAGGACGAGGGCATTCATGATACAGAATTCGGGCAGGTCGAGTTTCATGGTTTGCAGGGTGCTGTAGAACGCTAATGTGCCGTCACTTAGGTCCCCCCATCCTAACTTCTTGCACTCCGCCGAAGTGAGGGAATGTTTTCCAGTAACGCGTATGAGAGGGTACGAATCCATAGACCTGACACATTATTGAGACAACTTTTTTACAACCGTTTCCATATACACGAATGATACATTTTCCGATTTGACGTTCTTGACAAAAGAAATATCTTTCACTCTTCAGTTCATACAGAGAAATGAAAATGATAAATTTTACAATTTACTTTAGTATACAATAACGAAAAGAGAGAGTTTGACTTTTATAGAAGCAAAGACAAAACGTGATTCTTGTCAAGTTATCATCCACAAATAGTTCGAACAGAAAATTTGATTAAACACGTGATTTGATTCTCATGTCATTTTAGAGATCCTCTTACAATATAGGAGTCATTATCGAGGCACTATCTAAAACGTCATCAATAACTTTAACTTGAAACGAGATAGTGGAAATGAATTTGTTGAAAGAAAGCGAAAACGAATAATAAGCACAGATCGCGGAAAAGAATTAGAATCACATAAAACAGATATGTCAACTCCAAGACAGTTTGATATGTATGTTTGCGTTCAAGAATCCAGAACGAGAACCTACAATCATATACGTTCTTCGTGTAACGCTATGAACTTGGCAGGCCTAGTGAAACAAGCTCATCCTCAAAAGCTTCAACACTCCTTAAAAGTCATTTAATTCAATTCTTTTACCTGTAGGCAACCCGTAAGATCATAAGATCCATGAAAGTAGCCTTAAGGAGGCTCATCTGGTCCTCAAGACATAGCTGGCGGAAGCCGGGGGTGGCTTTGGCCCACTGGATGATCATAAGAAGCTCTTGGTTACCGCCCCTGGCAAGATCTTCGTTGGTGACACTGCCGGCGGGCATGGCTGATAGAGGGGGCAGTATATCGTCCGATGTGGAGGGTATGTTAGACAAATTCTCAGGGTCTGCCACAAGAGAGAGAGAGAGAGAAAGAGAGAGAGAAAGAGAGAGAGTCAAAAGAGAGCATCAGTGGCATTACCACTCTCAATAGATTCAACTTCAATTTATCTCATCCTGTATTACGAGGTAATACGCTTAGAAACTAGTGTTCTTGATAACGTTTCGAGGCCCAAGGGATGGGGGCACAATGTATCCTCTTGGGTCTGGAAGGGGTCGAAAAAGATTGGGCTTTATAGGGTTAAATGACGAGTGGAGCATAAATGGATTGTTTCCCATGTAAAGACAGATCTCCGTTCAACAGTTTGCCCTGAAAACGTCTTTCCTTAATCGAAACTGGTTAATCTGTACGAATAGCAGGCTTACATTAAAGGCATAATTTACCATTTGCAGATGAAATAGAAACCCAGCATTAGTGCTTTAAAATAGTTCTAGAATGTAAGCTAGGGATAGAAACAACCACTGTAAAAAATGTGAATCCATAAAATCGATGTGAAGTATTGCTAAATATACAAAACGTGAACAATAGTTATGATAAAAGTGTTTCTAGACTAAACCGTCTACAGTTACGGTTTATTTAGAAAAATACAGATATCTCCTTATATTTTAGGCTGTATCGCGAAAATTTTATATGATAAGATGTTTTGTGGCACAACAAACCTACACATATATGATGCATTAAATTTCATATCTTGGAAAATTTTTAAATCACCTTTCCCAGGGAGCATTATGAATATTGTCGCAATTCTAAATCCATCGACAAATTTTTGACGTTATGGTGTAACATGGTTCATGTATGTCAAATTTTGCTATTTAGCTTTATTACACTATTCAGCAGGTTTTACTCATAAACTTAACCCTAAAAAGACTGGGGGGCCTAAAAGGCCCCCCTCGACATTTCGCGCGATTATTCTGCAACACGCAATGCTCTCGCCGCGATGCTCTATGACTTTTTTCTTTTGAGTTTCCCGCACATTTTGACACCAAATTTGTGATGCCCGGGGGTACGGTTCTGAAGTTACATAACTTTTTGTACATGCACGTGAGGCCGAAAATGGCTCAAAAATGTGATTTTGTGTACAAAGTCAATGCAAATTGAGTTTTTTCACATGGCTCATATAAATATGCTTATTTTTACTCTCAATGGCTAAAATTAATTTGTTTTAGCAGTATTATGCTTCAAAGAGTGTCTGCCACAAATTTTGTTAAAAAAACAACAAAAACAAAAGGTCGAAAAAACAGAGAAATACATAAGAAATTCATAAAACAATAAAATAGATAAGAAATTAATTTTTATACCGATTTTTTTTTCAAGTACATTTGCTAAGAATGCCACTAAGAATAATTAGACCAAAAATGAGCACTTTTGGAGCTTTATTTACTGATTTAGATCAAAGAGTCTGATTTCTCTCATAAATTAGCATAATTAATCAAAATAAAATAAAAGAAGACTATTTTGTAAAATTTGAATATACGATCTTGTAGATTACATCGCACACTACCATTGTGCAAATTTTCGCGGCGATCGCGTGATCCACGGCCGAGATCTTAAGGGGGGGGGGGGCCCTTTAGCCCCCCCCCCCCCCAGTCTTTCGAGCTACCAAAATAGCCCAGTCTTTTTAGGGTTAAAGAGAAAGCAAGGTCTCAAACCTACTGGTGGCGTCGTACGGGAAGGTCTGTGGGCTAGCATTGATAAGGGCCCTAACGGTGAGCTGCCAGGGTTCTGCCTCGGCTTCATTCAGATTGAGATAGAATGAGACATCAGTAGGACTGGACCCCACTGCTCCCGCTGCTTCACTACCCTTCTGGCAGACATCAGGCGGCGACCTTGGCCGGGGCTGTGGGCTGGTTTGGCAGTCTGACAGTGACCGTTTGGTACTGGAGTTCACTTCCGACACACGACTAACTCTTACAGCTGAAAGAGAGCATCAAGCAATTGTAGCAATAGTTAAACACTGCATTGTAGTCACACATAGTGGTACAGATAAGAGTGTGTCGCCTTTGATAAACTTACCTTCAGATTGATGTAAAGTTTGGTCATCCGTCCTTTACCAATCAGCTTCATGCACTCAACTTTATATGGCAGCCAACAGAGTTATGACAAGTTATCTCAAAGGGTGCTCGCTTTGCTATCTGATGGGGAGGGGGGGGGGGGTAACACAGCTGATACTTAGTGTAACAATGAGTGGGACAAAGATAGCGAGTCTCTTAATGTGAAAACATCTGGAGGTCAGTTAGAGACCGCTGTTCCGAAAACTATAGTTTGCTTTCCGACTTGACCAGATGCTAGAGCTCTAATCGCACGTAGAAGTGCTCAATCAAGCACATGGTTAGATAGTAACGTCGTGCAGAAGTCGAACCACGTATATTTTAATCAAATCGCAGAAGTCTTACATTTCTTATCACGTTAACCAGCAAATAATGTTAGGGTTAGACAACGCTTGCTTTCAAAATTGGCGTAATTTTCACTTGTGACTTTGCCCTGTTGCCATGATGTGCGTTACCTTTCTTGAGAGTATGAACTGCTTGTTGAGCAATAGCTCGCGATTAAAAATCCCTTCTTGTTGAACCTTTTTGGTCGTATTGTAGTGGTATTTGTTTAGGACTATAAAAAAATGAAAGTGTATTCATCATGTACTGCCGCTAGATTATTATTTTTTTTTAGTAATAAAATAGAGTCTTATGTGAAGATGTTTGAAAGAAGACGAATGGTTACCTTAAACATTTATGTAGGATTATACATAGTACTGCTCCACACCCCAAATTCGAGTCATTATAATCATAATCATATACACAATAATAAATCATCTTTAAAAATAATATGTTCGAAACTACTGCAATGTATCGGTACCACGTCAGTGAGAGTTCTTCTTTTATAGATGTGAACAAACACGCACACACGCATAAATTGTATTTCTCAAACTTACAGCCACAGATTCAGGACATGCAAACGCCGCACAAAAGCCATAACATTTTGAAAAGTGTATGTCGCAACTGTTTTAACTAACTCAGATGATCATCACGAGATGATATTAAATTCGCAAATCACTCGTAAAGAGTAACTTTATCATCATTATGAATTCATATTTGTTGAAGTTTTTTTTTTTTCACTGACGTGTTTTATTGCACTTACTCTTTGATTGCTATTCGATCTTACGATCTATGAAACGACAATGAATAATAGATCAAATCTGTACTTAATGACAATATCTTTTCTCAGCTTCCTCGGATACATCTTGAAATAATATATACTGTATTATATTTATACTATCTTCATCACACAAAAAGACAAAATTATTGATGGGAAGCACTTAAATAAACCAAGAGAATCTTACCGTCAGGTCTCATGCCCACGTCTAGACATTTCTGGAACCGGCAAAATTGACAGTTGTTTCTGCTTACTTTGTTGATTTCACATCGTCCTTGCAGATTTGATGGTCCTCGGCAAGAATAAGACATTTTCTTCTGAAGAGACCTTTTGAAAAAACTCTTACAACCATCACAGGAAAAAGCCGAGTAATGGCTACCTGTGCCACGATCTCCGCACACGAGACATGGGCGGTCATGGTCCGAACGATTTTTCCATCGATTTTCGGATAACCCAGCTGGGGAAATGTTGAGAGCCAGGGATGAATTTGCCTGATTACTTTTGGTGGCAATCATTGCATCTAAGCTTGCTTCCTCATTTGGTGTCGGTGAGCTGGCTATGGGGCCTTCATGACTACTGCCGTCTTGTGAAGCGTCCATCTTACCTTCTCCACGTGACTCGCAAAAGTAGAATGGAAGGAGCAACAATGAAGCTAAAATCAAACGCCTGGCATTTACTTATTAAAAGCGAACTAGATGAATACCAGTATATCTGTACCACTCTGAGTGTCTTGACTGTATTTGTATGGCATTTTACACAATGCGTTTCACAGTGCTTTCGTTTCCCGCGAAGCACCAAGGATAACGCCTCCAATAAAATGGGAATAGATCGATGTGTATTGCTGAATCTACTGGTAGAGCAAGAAGGTACACGCATAGTTATGTCGCAGTTTCCTTACAATCGGCAGTTAATCATTGGATGAATGTACAGGGGCGGATCAAGGAATTCCATGAAGTGGAGGCGCCTTTACAAAGTTAAAGAGGGCGCACGTGCCCCCTTATATTTCTTTTAATTTCTTTTGCTTAAACAAAAAAGAATAAAGGGGGCCCGCCTGGATCCGCCACTGAAGTATACAACATTATTTTGCTGAGTTATGCAAGACCATCCAAACATTGAGGCTTTTGTTATATTCTATGACCATCATAATTCCACATCTAATTCAGGCTTTTGTTTGATATGAATTTACTAATTATACAACATTGTGTGTGGGGGGGGGGTTGTGTGTGTGTGCGCGCCGCGTTTTCGTGGCAATGTTATGTTGACGAATATTTCCTGGTAATCTCGTAGGCTCACATTTCATATCGTGACGGTAAAGACAAAGTCGCACGATGTTGAATCCAAAAATAAGCCACGAGGCATGACAAACGGGTTAGATATCCCCACTCCCGTCAAAAAAGAAAGAAAGAAATCATGAATAAGTTTATAACCCGCATATAAAAATATCGCTGAATATATAACTTTCACTCTCGTAATTGTGTATTACTTGCTGGCATACTTTCATGTTATTTCGTGGGCAATAGCCCAGCTCATCCTCCTTCGTCATCATGATGGACACATTTTGAGTTTGTCTAGCAGGACAGACATATTTCAATGCCTGCTGTGAAAATAGTCCGTCATCCTTGACTAACTACCGGTACTAGTTCAATGCTAGCCAAACAAACCGTGAACTAGTTTTAATTTTCAGTGCTCAACTTGGTCTTGTGTGCTCATGTAACTTATGTCTGAAGGATTGGGAAGGAAACAATTTTTTGTCCACATAGGAGACATAATAGGAGGTCCAATAGTCTGACCATACGCCGTGCAAAGCATGGCGTCTGCTAGCTATCAAGTCTAGCAAGAATTCCCCTTGACTACTGTATATAAACACACAGCTCCCTATAATATATTTATTCAGATTACTATTTTAATCATAACCACTCTTTGAAGTTTGACTCCTTGATGCGGTGAAGTTACTTCTAACCAGCGTTTCTTTCACGGTAACTTCTCATTTAAAGTAGAAATAGTTGCGATCTCTCTCTCTCTCTCTTTCTCTCTCTTTCTCTCTCTCTCTCTCATGCACGTCTACGATGCCTCTTGACTTGACCTTTCGAGAATTCACATTACCTTCCGGGACTTGTCAGCAATAGAGAGCTCTTTACGTAGAATCCAAAGATCGCACAGAGCGACTTCATACAGGTCTTGTACACGTCTGGACTTGTATGGACTGAGTGACATCAACAGACAAAAATCCCGAATTTGGCCGAGTTGTCGACATTTTTCTTAAAGCTATTATTAATTATGATCATTAATGAAATAAAATTCATTCCTGCCACATTTGCTATGTTTGTTTATTAAAAACTGCGTCTTTTTGTGTGACATTGTGATGGGTCATTGCAATATGCGAGCTCTGATATTCGATGTATTAGTCAATGAACAAGTTATAGAAAATGTTATAAATATCAAAAGCTGTAGCTCGACCTAAACTAGGGAGCTTCAAAACAAGAAGTTTTGATTTAATTGGTTACGTCAGCACACCGGTCAGCACATAAATCAACTACCTTAAGGCATACTTGAAACCCCCGTTACAAAGTTGAAATTGACATTAAATTAAAAAAGAGCACCAAAATCGAACAAGGCTATATAATGGCAGACTGGGTATTTTATAGATATTGGAACCATTTTGGATTCCAGTGGAAGTAGAACGAACTCTGATGGAAAATGACGGTACTACGTGAACGGTCATGGCGCAAACGTCCGACATACCAGCAGAACTGTAATATGCCTGCCTTGGCGTCACAGAATCGAATGGTTATTCAATTTTGGTGTTGTCGTAAACGAGCTTTATGGGTTTGTTTTTTCTTCAACAATGAGATCATGCTGGTTTTGATATAGACCCTTCAGAAGATGAGACATTCAATTTCAGTTTCTGGTGAACCATATAGAACTGTTCTCCATTTCATCCGCCTACAATGACCTAACTTAATTAGCAGTACATTGTTCTTCATAATTGTATAACGTGTATGCAAAAGCAGCTCATTCTTTCTCATCCTGCAATCCAACTACAATCCGACTATGCGACTATCCGACAAAGTATCCACTATTAGAGCGATATATCATTATCAGAAGAACGATAGGATAAAGCCAAAATTCTCCTTTGTTGAGTTGTCCTACATCAGTGAACCGTACAGAGTTGATATGCCTAAATGGATAAGTAAGTTATTTATCTAACTATTATTTTTAGGGGAAGTCTTGCCATCATGACGGAAGTAAGACATATTTACGCGTCGCTACTTTCTTTTTTCTGTCGTCTGTGTCGTCAACAATTTTGTGAAAAGTCCCTACTCTTTCTAAATTTTGACAGTTTTGAGCTATGGACACCAAACTCACACCAACGGTACATAACCTACAGGTGCCAGTCACATTCGAATATGGGTGGAGTCCGAAGAGGTCAAAGGTCGCACGGCTGCTGAACTTGCTCTAATTAGCTTTGTATTCATGGTATTGTGGTGCACTCTCAGTAACTATCCCCAGATTTGAGCTATAATCACCAAAGTAACACCAAATGTGCAGGACCTACATAACCTAAAGATGCCCATTAATTGGAATATTGGTGAATCCTGACAAGGTCAGATGTCAAAAATAAAATGACACTGAACCTTCCCTTAGAGAGCGTTCTCTGCTTTTAATAACTTTCCAGAGCTTTTAAAGCTGTGACCACAAAACTCACATCACAGGTACATCACAAAAACATGCCGGTCAAGTTCGAATATTTGTTAAGTCGAACAAGGTCAAAGGTCAAAAGTTCAATGAGCTTTTATGAAAGATACAATGATATCAAATTCCGATATGCGGGCAAGATATCGCTTGTCGTTCGCCTCATTTGTTTGTTGTTCTTTAGGAGGGGAGGAATTATAGGAGTAGTAATTTGTGTTTTTCGCAATACGTCGTGAACTATTTTCCACTTCGATGATTACAATTAATGAGCTAAAATACTACGACTCCTGCTTTTCACTTGATTCCCCATGCACCCCCAGTTTTAAGTATCCTTTCCTGCACGATATCTGAACGTATTTACATAATATGTCCACGTGGGTAGTGATGGGTGCCTGCGTCCGCGTGTGGAGTTGTGAATGGAAACTTAACCTGTGTTAAACATGGTGGATATTTTACCCCCTCCCCCTTTGAACGGGAACATGGTAAACGGAGTCCACACTCTCTCTTCCTTGGTTGTATATTGTCGGTATAGTTGTTGCGCTCTGTGATTACATAGTGTGATGCAAGTCGCTCCTCCTCCTCGTTGTCAGTCGTATTTTCTGTCTACTGGGCCGACCGTATAGGATGTTCGGGATATTAAATGTAATGCTTCACAGTTAATATTGCATACACACTATTGAAGTGCTGAGCACGAGTGTAAATCATGTTTCTTCTTTCGCTACATGACGGGAAGACGGGAGATTTTTCGGATTTGAGCATGCGCAGCCAAATTTTGCACACGGCACGGTCAACTAGCGGCCGCGTCGAGCAAATTGCGAAAGTTCCCTAATATAGCGTGACTGACTCCAGACCTTAGACCGACTAACACACACACAAAAAAAAAAACCTTAGACCGTCATGAAAAGTAAAATGAAAGCAAATTAAAAAGGTACAGAAACCTCTATACGAGGCGTCAATACTAGTATTCGGCACACAAATCGTACGCCAAAAAAAAACAAAACAACAACAACAACAACAATAAAACAAACAGCAATAACAAGGATAGCGTAACTAATGGGTAAGTGCCCTCTACAGCCACAATGTACCCATTGAATTTATCTTATATCGTTTCAAATTTTAGAAGATAATCCATAATGTCTCATAAGATAGGCGATATCACATTCCTCCTTGAATAGTGTCACTGGGAACCGCCTTATTACAAAACTGACATTAACGAAAAGTAATGCATTGCTGTTCCTGTCATGATATGACTTACACATAGCCTGGAAACAAATTTCAAAGTACAGTATCATACGCGTTTCTCATAGGCACATTGATTTCCAATCTTAAATAGTAGATTTATACTGAGTGACAGGTATTCTAACTTATACTTCGAGCATGTTGGTTTTAACGTATTGTTCTGAAATAGGCATAAACGTTAAAAACACGAAAACTACTAATATCCCTCTTCACTACTGTGTTCATAGAAACAATGTAGGTATGACAGACATGGCAGAAGGCTAACGAGAGCTGATCTTCTAAACTTGAATACCTGTTTAGGCAGGATATATCCAGTGTATGATATTGTGAATGTGTAAGCTGGCAATGAGGTGGACTGGTTCTGGAACACCTGTGATAAGCTGCAATCGGATTTTCTCAATCCACGCCTGCTACTTATTTTGTCTTCGTCAAAGAAGAACAGTTTTCTTAGATATTTTCTAAGTTCTGTTACTGCAAATAATACAGTCACAAAGCTATTATGATTGATGTGGGAGGGAACTGAAAGAATGTACCCAGCCGAAAGGTTTGAAATGCTACCAAATGTTGTTTAACCGTTCCGAAATAACATCACAGACATGGTTCTAAAACATGTTGTATTATCATGCAGACACAAATAATTTGTCTTTCTTTCGTAACGAGATAGTAAAAGTGCTTTGAGACCACCTGTCCACATGTATGCCTCCAGTTCCCATAAAAGCAATCTAATAAGAATAATAATCATAAATATAATGACGATAATAGTGATGATCATGATAATAACAGTTCATCGAAAGAACATATATTTTCCATGCACATACATATTCAAGTGGGCTTTACAAAGATATCATTAATGAAAATAGTGAGTTTTTAGATGCTTTTTTTAGATGATGAGGGATTGTTGGTTGCGGAGAATTTGGGGTATATAGTGAATTCCACAGTTTAGGATCAGCAGATGAAAATGCCTTATCACCAATAAGTGTGGCCAGCATCCTGGAAGTGGGATGGTTCAGTGTGATACATTTTCTTCCACCTACCGCCTATATCTTACAACTGCACAATCACTATCTCCAACTTAGGGCAAGCGATGTGGCTCAGTTCGTAACATATCTGCCTTGGGTTGATCAGAAAATCAGCAACGTATTTTACAATCTAAACGCGACTGTATTCGACACCGTTGAACCCGCAGAACTCGAGGAGTGTAGGCCTGTATAGGGAGAGTTCACAGGATATATGTAACGCAGTGTTTGGTCCACATGAAGTGATCTGGCAACTTCAACTTCAACTTTATTTTTCATTTCTATTAAATAAACAGGGAAATAAACAATGCATTAACAAAACATATTTGTGATAATTTCAAAAAAAAATACATTGAGAAAATACATATGATCACGAGTAACAACATAAATTCATTTTTTTTTTTTTTTTTAGGTATATACATCTACAACTGTATATCCAGGTAAGACCCACTCCACGAGGGTCTTAACAGACACCTTAGCTGTATGTTCTCCTGCAGCCATCTCTACCCTTGCCGATCGCAGGGTGAGATTTACTCGTAAGCTACCCATACCGGATACTGACCACCTTGTTGCGGTTAATAGACACGATCTTACCCGGGTAACAATCTTACCCTGAGGCTCACCGGAGGCAACCCTGCATTTTGTGGCGTGTTTGTTTGTGGCCCGTGTTGAAGCTCTCAAGCCAGCAAGTGACCGCTTTGCAGTTACTACAGACTGTTTAAATGCCCTAATTGGTAAGTTTCATATTATATACATTTTCTTCAACATTGGTTTATGATGAGAATTGAAATGAATCTTGTAGTGATTGTTGCAACTATGTCACATTAGAGACTGTAATTTGTATCAATTTGCAAATTGAGCTAAGAGGAATAGTTGATGTAATTGTTCAGTTCAATTGCTATCTAGGAGATGGGGAGTCATTTCGTGCTAATACGTGTATACAAACATGTTTATTGCTTTGTGTGTTAGATGATTTATCAAAAGTCATTAAGTTTCATGATTAATTACATGCAATATAGCTGCTGTGTGTAGAATATAGGTCAGTATGCGTAACGATTATGTAAATTTGTAGGGTGGTTGACTTTGATTGTGTTATACAATGTATAATGAAATACTTCTGCGTCCCATGCATACAGTTAGCTCAGACTAGATTAGATCTCGATGACTTATAACTATTTGTATACAAGAAAGACGCATCACACAAACCATATAGGCCTATGATGTTGTGAAAAGACATTTCTTTAGCTTAACTTTACGTTAACTAATCATATTATGGATTATTATTTGTTAATCGATGTAGTTTAAAGACATAACTGACAATTAGATTTTTAGTTGATAGCTGTGTATAAAACTATTCAATATAATAATGCATTGTTCAGGATAATTGCGTGAACATTATGGCATGTTTATAATACAAAATAGTGATCTATAAAGCTTGTAAAGGTATCAAAAGTGATGTGAAGTAAGTAACATATAAGTAACATAATTTAGGCAAATTTAGAATTGGTGAATACGTTTATTTAGATTTCATAGATTTGTAATGTTAAAACGTTACATGAATATTGATATTAATCGTTCAATTATTTCATCATTTTACAGAATGTATCTTAAAACCTCTATACTTAAATGCAACTTAGGTCCTGTCATAGACGCGCAGCTAAGCATATCATTCCAACTATGAACGTTTGAATAAAGCTGATACATTCATTTAAATTCAAGGAACAACGATTTGTGAATAAACTTCTGTTGGAGTTTTACTAACAAAGTAACATGATGCAGCCACACTCAAGATGACTGATTAGCTAGCAATATTTGGCTTCAAATGGAAACCTACCCGGACATTGCCGGAGGTGGTTTTCGGTGTATAGACCTATATACGTGCCTGTTAAAACGGCACCTATCGCTCTCTCCTATAGGTCTATGTATGCTCACAGATCTTCGTATGGGATTACTTTCACGAAAAATACAACTATTCGCTATGAATGAAAGAACGGAAATAGAACTATATAAGGAGGATTAGGGAAAATTCTCGGTTATAATGCATTGTGATTAGAAAAAAAAGTAGTACAAATATGCGTTAATAAACTGGTCTATTCAAAATTTACGGCATCTCTCATTAGTAATGCCAGCTGCACTGTCTTGAGGCAAAAAAAAAAAAAAAAAAGAATGTTTCATACAAAGCTAGCCCCAAAATGTCAAACTCCAGTTAGACGACTGAAAATGAAGATACCCTGTTACTGTGGGGTTTTTTTCCCGTCGTAACCTACAAGTTATTATCATTTATGTGAAAGCTAGATTAAACTCTGCCTTCTATTTTCCGACATAGTATCTCCTGGTCCTAAATTTTAGAATTTCCTTGATAACAGTGTTGAATTAGCACGAAGTATTCCGTCATTTAAATCTATACTGAAATATTTTCTGTTACGTTCCTATACTGGGTCTTTAAAGAACCATTACCAGCCTTAATATTTTCAGTCACACAAATCTTTCCACTTTATTACTGGTTCCGTGTAATATTCAATATAATGTCAGAAGTAAAAATGTCAGAGACAAATATGCCAAAGGTAAAAATGTCAGAGGTAAAAATGTCAGAGAATATTTAGGGAATTATGTGTTTCAAAATTAGAGCACTCTCAATATTCTGAGTTTGTTTCCAGTGCAGAGACGTAATCTGTCTGTTCGGAGGAATATTTAACCAGCTAAGAGCCTAGTAGGCCTTTGGAGAATTATTATTATTATTATTACTATTATTATCATCATTATTGTTATAATTATTACTGTTATGATTATTATTATTATTGTTATTATTATTATTATTAGGGGGTTCCAACAATGCCGTAAACCCCTTAAACAGTATAATCCTACGTTGTTAGGCCCAATGAAGTTATCACACACACACACACACACACACACACACACACACACAAACCCACTTTTGATATAGATGTATACTTACTTACAGATATACTTACTCTTACATATACGCACTCTTACACAAACGAATTCTGCTTACGTCCAGGCTAGTATATAGTCATTATTATTCTAGGTTTTTTCAACTGTTTAGTGTGAAGAAGTGAATGAGGCATAGTTTAAGCAAAGCTCTAATTTTCCACCTGTTCTATGTTATTTTCTCAAATTCAGGTTTCATATTCATCTCGCAAGACCCGATCACGACATAAATGTACAAGTAAAAAGATACAAATCGCAAACAAACAAACTACAGTAGATGTGCCGGCAGGTAAGTAAGCTCTTGCAAAATATTTTACTGTATTACAAGTACGTCATTGCTATGGTAAAAGTGATTAGTCGGCGACTGGTCGCCGACTAATGATAACCTCATCTCCAGATAGTTTTCAGAGATTGAAAAGGGCTTCTTGAAGTCGACGGCCAATATGTTGATACTGTTCAACAACCGGTTGCTAGAGTATCTTGCTTGGCTTAATTCATGCTTTCGCAGATCAGATTTCCAGTCATTTCAGTAGTCGGCGATTATAGTCGGCGACCGGTTTTCGCTTATGTGTGACCATAGTTATACTAGTTGCATTTTGGATAGCACTTTTTATGATAACTATTGAATAGTATAATTCATGAAATGATTTTGATGATTCAGGAAAGGTGATCCACACGTCAGGACCTATATAGAAGTATGATGTATAGCATATTATGCATTTAATATTTAATTCATGATTTACTTTGTGCTTCCGCGTATCAACGTCTTCCATAAATCCGTTAAAAAAAAATTCTAGCATGTGTTATTTGTATGAAGTAATTTGAATCTTCTCTGTCTAATAGTTGGACTAGTGCCAGATCAGAGGCCCGTTTCATAAAACTTGTTATCAGTGACAACTGCCACATTTCTATGACAAACTGCTCTCAGCCAATCAGATGCAAGGATTTTAGTAGCTTGTCACATCTATGACAACTTGTCACTGATAACAAGTTTTATGAAACGGGGCCCTTGAAATGATTTTTTTTTTTAAATCTGGAACCGCTTTAGTGAAAAGTATATTAGGTGTTTGCAAAAAGTAAGCGGGTCTATTATACATTTTTTGTAGTATTTTGAAATGCTAGGTAAGATATAAATAGGTCGATATTGCTAATCGCATGAGGATCATCTTTTCGAGAACAGGGCGAGTCCTACAATTTTGCCACCCTTTACATGACACGTGCAATAAAACCTTTCTGCGTGTTTTCTCGCGCATGTATTATTTTTTCTTAATGCCAATAATAACGTACATCATTTAGGTCACGGTTTATGCACTCTTATCTCATAATAACCCGATGGATATGTTTCGGATATACAAGAAAGAGGCCACGTGAGGCGATACGCATTCTATATACCTGTAAGTGAGGAAAACGAGGGAAATATTTTGTACATGTAGGTCCTGGACGTGAAGGAATGCAGTTTTCATTCTGGACAATTTTTGTACATGCTCCATTTGCAATAGTTTAGAGATAATGGGGGGGGGGGGGTAGGTGTGGTCCCTTCCATTAAAACGCAGAGGGTGTCCGCGAGAAAAAAAAAATGCAGGAAAGTGTAAAGGAGACCGGGGAGAAATGGGGCATTTTTGCGTCATCATGAAAGATTCCTTGTAACTTTTAAAACAATTGTCAAGCTAGGTCATGATCATAATTATGTACTATATATTCTGAAGTTTATAGTTGATTATTTAGTGACACCCCTACATACATCAGGCATTTTCGTGTAATTAGCGATTTGTTCTTATTTTTTTTTTTTTTTTTTGGGGGGGGGGGGGGGAATGGGAGAACCTGGGGGGAAATGGGACAACGTGGGGAGAATCCGTAACATTATCGCAAAGAATAGACTGGTGATAAAACAAACACATTTTAATTAAGATATAAGACTAAAAGAGAATAATTTGTAAACACAAGGCTTTTTTATAAGACACGTATTGGGATAGAATAATAAATTGCTGAAGATGCCTGCATATTTTTATTGACTAAATATTGCATGGAAATGGTAGGTTTGTTTGTAAATTGATATTTGGGACAAAAATGAGGCCAACTCCGAATACTTTAAGCAGGAAAAAATCTTCAGTGCCAAATAAGGATTTTCTAACGTTTTCTATTTCACAGCAATAAAATTTGTATTACCGGTACACAAGTAGGGTTATGTGCCGCGGGAAGAAATGTAACAATTCTCCCAGTGGTAACAGAAACAATAAAAAAAAATCCCTGCCAATTTTTCATACCTGCATGTCTGTTACCAAGTATTGTTTTTTTCAGAAGTTTGCATACTTACCAATTAACATAGTATAGGACCTACCAGATCTATACAGTAAGTCTGATATTTTACTGACAAGTAAGAAACAATGAAAAAGTTACAAAAATGGGTTATAAAACAATTGTGTGGTTTTTTTTTCCAACTTACCTGTAGAGCTGTATAGTGGCTAATATGTCTATTTTGAGGTGTACCGAGGCTCATCTTTTTACTGATATAATTTGATTGTTGATTAGCCGAGCATTATTCAAGTTCCAAGAGTGTCCCATATTTCTCATCGTGTCCCATTAACTCCCCGGTCTCCCCTATGCTTTTTCAGGAGAAGGCACGGAAAGCGCGTGTTGAGAGAAGGGTGTCAGAAACATGAAGAAAAAAAATCTCTGGCACTTTTACCTCGTCGTCTTACATTTCTACGTCTAAATTTTGTACTCTGATATTTTTATCTCTGACATTTTTACCTCGGACATTTTTACCTCTAACATTTTACCTCTGACTTTTTAACCTCTGACATTTTTACCTCTGACTTTTTTACCTCTGACATTTTTACCTGGCACCCTAGTACTTTGGTTAGTAAAGAATTCGTCCAACGCAATTCTGATACCATCCGGTATGAATATTCTTCTCCCTCCGAAGCGGTACACGACATACGACACAAATGGTATGAAGAGGGAAGCAACATGTCATGGGCTAGGGTTCACAGCAGTCGTGAAAGTAATTACATTCACTGTTGCTCTTGGGTATGTGAGCGCTTATGAGAGCCATTCCCGTACACATTTGTTACTTTTTATCTGCAATTTCCTGTCCCAGACCATGGACGTAGGTCCATGCCCAGACCAAAATGATCCGTTTCAAAGTCAACTGACGAGTCCCCCCCCCCCCCCCTCCCCCCATTTCTTGCAGCAAGAGGGCGACCTTGTGAAGGATTTTGTAGGGTCTTCAAAGTCCGATGTGTTGTTACATTATGGTGACATTTTTTATGTACCTTGAGTAATGGTTTTAGGGGCCCCTTCATTTTCAACTTTTTCAACATGATTTAGGAAATATTACGCATCTGAGCTTAACAATTTGTTATATTTGGAGAATGCAGAATATGTAAATTGCTCTTATTTTGTCGTGTTTTGCACACTATTCTTCGTTGAAAACTATAATATATTGATGAAATGAGATGAAATTGTTTTTCTTGTTTTTTAGACATTGTTTCATTTCCTTCCTCTTGCCATTATATTTACAGTACATACATTCTCAATAGGCACCAACACACACAAAAGAAAAAAATGTTACCAATAAAACAAGAAACATCATCGATACAGAATAAATCTAAAAGCACTTTATGGTTTTAACTTAATTATCGAGAAAAAGTTATAATTTAACTCAATTCACTGTTTGAGAAACCCCTCACAATATACCTTTATAAATCATATCATTCCATGATCATAACAAATATATTTTTTTACTTAATTAATGTTCGTCAAATTCAAATAACTTACACAATCAAAGTCAAGGAAGATGTAAACTCATATTTCCTCATCCCAATACCTAAATAAGGGAGGTATACCTCACATTACAAGCCCCCTATATCTTCTACACCCCAAAGGAAGAAAATTCGTTCATCCAGGTCTGGTTCATATGTCTCCACATCAAGAAAGAAAGCAATTCCACTAGAGTGAAAAAAAAAAAAAAATCTTCAATTTGTTTCCATTTTTGTAAACGCACAAACCCAATTGTCCTTTTTGCTGGCTTTTTTAATAATAATTCTTCATCTCATAAATATTGCCAATGCAATATATGGCGATTTATCTTTTTGTAACATAAAAAAATGATATGTTTTCATGCACAGTTTATTTCAATTCTATTCATCTTTACCGAGTATCTCTATAAATATACAACTGAAATGAAATGAGTATCTGTGTTCACAGCGCCATCACTCGTCTTACAACAAGGCATCTCTTGAGATACAACACATAAAATTTGATGTCAAGTTGTCTAAAACTCCTTTGTCTCTTTATGTCCAATGTCGATACGTGAAGGGTACATAGTCACACGAAGGACGCGCCTCCTTGGTCACACGTCAGAAGTACCATCACGGGTCATAATGAGATATAATACTACAGGTTTCAGCTGATTGGATTATTTGAATACTATACACAGGTATTGATTGCTGAATTAAGCATACTGATCAGTTCTGGTTTACAGCATGGAGCTACTATATACATGTGTATAATAGCTGCATGATTATAGGTTACTGCCTTACAATACCGTGCTTATGTTTATGATTTTGGCCCAGTGTAGATGGAATGTGGGGTATACTGTTCAAAAGGGTCAACAGAGGGACACAATACTGGCATGAAGCTGCTTAGAATCGAGGAGAAAGGAGGGGGCCACGTATATTCTCACGGGCCAGTGACCAAACAAGATTTACCGGCTCCAGTCTATTGGCATTTAAATCTGGCTTTTCATTTTGTACTGTGGGCATACCAAACCTTTGAATAAGTACATATGTGTAGTCTTTGATTCTAGCAGATTTTACAAGAACGTTTCAATGTCAATGTCTTCTGAAAACGTACAGACAATTAATGTGGGGTGTATAGTGACACTTTTGCCAAACCACTCTCACAGAAAATATGTCAATTCGTATTTGGTAAAGCATTACTAAATGCTAAATGGGGTTTTCAACAAATGCTGTCATATGAACATCACACAGACTAATTTTTGACTAAACCTAAACTAAACTAAAAAAAAAAATGCACTTACAGTTTAATGTCCCAAATGGCATACGCCCAGTGCAAAAATGCAGTGTGTTCGTTTACACCATTATACTTTTATTGCAAAGGAACGTGTCATTGCAGTGCAAGCATATAATTTGTATGGGGGGTAAAATCTAACGCTATTAGTGACACTGAACTTCACTTGCACAAGTTCTGTACCTGTCTATCGTCATTCGGTAAGGTAAGTTCGGATATGACCGATTGTTTCGTTTGGATTCGAAGAGTAATTTGGCCTTGATTTGTGTAATTGATGCAATTACACAGCTACATTATTAATGTGCTTGATGTCGACCCATTAAATTGAAAGTCTTTGCTTTTCTTTTTGGGATTAACTCGGTTAGACGATCCGAGTTCCAGAAAAGGGTGAGAATGTATGGAGACTACACGCAATCATTCCAAAATGATCATTTATGTGTAAGAAATATAAATAACGTTGTGAGGGCAATCTTGCATCTTTCGCCAAATGATTGCAAGACTGTTATAATATAGTCAGATAGTAATAGAGAAATTTGAAAGCTGACGATTTCTATAAGTGCATCACCAGTATGTGAAGTAAAAAGCTGACATTTTTTCTTCATCGCGTTTGTGCATGATGTATGCCCACAGTGTCAATCATGAAATATTCGATTAGGGATAGTTCTCGTAGCACCCGCATCATATCACTCATTGCAGCTATAGAATCATATAACTCATAGCCTGTATCAAACACACCAATACAATAAATCTACAGGAAAGGCGTCAGTATGCTAATATTGGTCCATGTTACAAGTGTTAGGAGGAAATAAAGATTGAGATAATGGTCGAGAATGTTTTTATTCACTTTGAATATGAACAAGCTACACGGAAAGTTTTACATCGTTAATGCAGATACATGGTTATTATCTTTGTTTCCTTCTGTGCTATTTCGTTGCTGATCTGACATGATACCTTGTTTTCTCAACTCAAGATATCAGCTCTTTCCTACTCTTGGCGTTTAAGATAAAACCCTGATATTGCACCTTTTAAAGACAGTTATCAATTCTCCAATATTCGTTTTATCTTGCTCTTGTTCGCTGACCCGGCCGAATTATTCATGCTAACACTGTGACTGAAACCTTCTCCTTTTTCTACCGTAACTCTGCACGGGCGATGTCGTCGAGACGCCACTTTACTACCACCTACGAGCGAGCTGCTCAATAGTCTATTCCCTCCATATTTTCGTTTCGGTTGATGTGTGATTTAGTTTTGATCCCTGTATTTGTTTTTCTGTCCATTAAATTCAAACGTGTCTGTTCATTTTCTCCCTTGATCCTCTTTCTTTTCTCTTATAGTTCATTTCCAAAAGTTTTCCAAGTCCACTAGATCATGTGACAATTCCAATTGAACCTATTGTACTGTTTGAAATGGTTGGGTCCTGCATAGGAGTACAAACTAACTGGTTGCTCTTTTTTCCCTCATTTTTTTTTTCTTTCTTTGTTTTACCAGACTGTCATTCAGGAAGTTTCTTCTTTTTCTTCTTCGTCTGTTCACTCTCTTTCTTTCTCTCTCTTAATATAGCAATCTAGCGACGATCTGCAGTGCAGATCAAGCCGTCACATTCCTACTTTAGGTTAATGCATAATGATCATGGTTGAAAAGTGCTCATAAAAATGGGTGTGTATGATGCGTGCGTCCTTATAGCAAATCCAAATACCTTCAGTGTTGCTACAAAGGCTGCTCGTATCATTCTATATCACATACGACAATAAACATTAATGTAAGTACCTAAACATAGATGTGTGTGTGTGTGTGCGTGTGTGTGTGTGTGTGCGTGTGTGTGTGTGAGAGAGAGTGTTAGTGTGTAGAGTGGGTGTGCGTGGTGAATGTGTGTTTATTGTTAGTGTCTGTTTGGTTAAGCACGGGAGACTAATGACTTGGCTGAGAAAACCCTTTCACCTTCAAGCTCCGTTGATAACAATAGCCAAGACCACAAAGCTCGGCAAACAGTTCCACTTAACCAGCAGCGTTTCATTCATGTACTCCCCGTCGAGCTTTCATCGCCCCCATGTAAGACCGTCAAGTGATTCCCACGAAGTTGAGTCAAATTCCAGTCTAGTGGTGTAGATGAGGTAGCTACCCAAACTTTCCTCGTCATTGAATGGTATGAGGACCTACACGTTGAAGATATCTCAAGATTCTTTCCAAAAAGATTTACTATCTCCCAAAGCATGGTAAGTCACAATCTGGAGATGTTAAGCTGTCTTTCGGTCATCCTTCGTTGAAGGGCAGGCATTTAGTGCAAAAATTGGTGATTGCAATGCAAAGACACACTGCGATGTCAACTTTCTGCGTCATTGTAGAGTTGTCCTACATAGCACAATTTAATGCGCTGGAAGTGGTGGGGTGAGCCATCACCACCAGGCTGCTCATGCAGGAATGCTGATTTGCTGCTTTTGCGCTTCGATTGCAACATGCATGGCTGTTGACAGTATAGTTATGTCAGAAATATCTTCTTTTTTCCCTTTAATCTAAGGCAGTACTGCGGCTGCTGCGTCATTAGCGACAAAATACGTTATTTTTTTTTCTCGCAATGTTTAGACACATCAATACGTATCTATATAATCATATATCTCTGTAGGTGTGTGTGTGGTGTGATGTTGTCTGTGTAAGTGTGTGTATGTATGTGTACTTAGATATATCCAGTGTAGATCTAGCAGATGGAGTGCTGTAATAACTATCCGCCAGATAGTTGTTTTTTAAGGAAGAAGGTTACTGTCTTTCACAAGTACACTTTCTCTTCCTCACCATTTTGTGTTGGGTTTTTCACATCATCAATATATCAGTGAATAAGAAATAAAATCCTTTTATGACAGTATAGTCAGGAAGACAGGTATAGAATAAGGAGGGAGAAGAAAAAAGTTATTCATAGTCATTATGCATAAAAGTGCAGTTATACTGATAGTTTAGGCAGAACACTGACCAACGCCTTTTCCTCGTTTGCCGTCAGTTCTTCCGTCGTTCAATCATTTCGTAGAATGTATTTTCAAATATCATGCCGATAATCATGGGCAGTGTACATGTATCTTGTCTAAAACAATTGAGCAATGTAGATGTTCAGACCCTCTTCGAAGTATTCGCTCACTATATTTTGCATTCCATACCTAATCAAAATACATACATGTAACTGCAAAATCATCAAAACGGGCAATTCGTATTTGGCGGAACGTGTTAGATTAATAAGACAGAATGATTTGCTCCTGTCTGAGACCAAACTGTAGAAATAATGCAATGCACACTTGAATTACTTACAAAAGAACTGCATTCTCAACTTTGTATTAAAAATCTGCATAGTCTTACTACTGAAAGCGTCTCCTTTTCAAGTTTTGTTTCTCCACAGATCATGTAGCACAATCAGAAATTTCGAGAAACATACCGACGACACTCATTAAAATGTTTTCAGATAATCATTGTGATAGCTGCTTCGATTCTGACAAATAATAATGTTAGCAACGCCGTAAATCCATACCGAGGAGTGGGAGGATGATCGGGGATATAGTCATCACACACTAACATGAATAAAATCCAATATAAACATCACACAAACACACGCGTTTAATGAAATGAAATATATAAATCGATAATTTCGATATCTATTTCTATATAAAGTGGATATTTCCTTATTTTCTAAACTTTCTTGAATAAAGTTAATTAGAACAACCATTTTCAGGGGCGTAGATCCGTTTTCATGTTGGGGAAGGGGAAAAACTCGGTTGATGTGCCAGGGAGGGGTGTGGAAGGGGGATAGCCTCAATCATGAGGGAGATTTTTACATTTTCAGAATAATTCTGAATATGTATACATTCCAACATGTAGTGTAATATTGGTAAAATATTTGGTTGTTGTTTATATTTTATAAACTGAAAAAAAAAAATTGATAATGGTGAGGTGTGGGTCTGGGATGGGGACAAAGGAAGATTTTGCATTTTGAAGACCTGAAATTCAGAAATATATATGGTGCACACTCCTCATAAAATTGTCGATTTTGTGAGTGTGTGTGTGTGAAAAGAAAAATCAGCGCTAAATAAATATATATTCCAGGAAATGGGCGGGTGTGGGAGGGAGATTTTGCATTTTCAGACCTGAAATTCAGAGATTAGCTGCCCACGTTTTGTGAAGTGTTCGTTTGTTTTTCCTATGAAAAGCGAGAAAAGTAGATATTTTGGGAAATGTTCGGGATACCATATCACTTTCGAAAGAAGATTGATCTAGTGTACTCCTGTGGTAAAATATTAGACATTTGTTTGTATCAAAAAAGTAAGAAACATACATTTAGGGAAATATGCGGGGTGTGTTCGAGGGGTAATACCCCCTCCCACACGAGGAAGTTTTGCATATTTATGATTTTCATTCAAGGATCTGGTGAACTCTAACTTTTGGTGTTATATTTCTAAAATTGTAAATTAGCAAATGTTAGACAAATCATAGTCTCTCCAACACAATGTATGGTAATTCGGTTTGTGAGACCGAAAATTTTATCAGGCAAGTATTGACAAATGCTGAAAACAAGTTACAGTCAGTGTCTGCTGAAATAGAATAGGGGTGATTATCAACCAAAAATGCACGAGTGAGAACACTTGAACCGTGGGCGTCACGAACTCCGTCATAGTGTTAATTACAGAATCCCATTACTAACTGGTTAGTCTTCTTTTTTTCATCCTTTTCTTTTTCTTTTTCTTTTTTAGACGAATTTCCTGGTTACCGTCAGACCGCGCTGGCCACTTTAAATGTAACAATACGAGAAGGAACGTCAGCTTTTTTGTTGCTTATTTTACTACTTCTGTTGTGACATACCCTTGTGAATGGTGACAAGTTTTCATGTTTTGCTCTTAAATTCGCAGGCTGCACTAGAACAACCGAGCGAAACAGTGACGCCGCCCTCAGCGGACCCAGCGTTTTCAGGATTAGACGGCGATCCAGATGTTCAGTCGTCTGCAAGTGACACTGTCCCTTCGCTAGAGCGACAGACTTCATTAGATGAGGAGGCAATAGTCAATGACTTTGGCTTTCCACCTCCACCAGATACTGAGACCATTAGTGCCACCTTCAGTCATACGTCAGAGGAAGACTCCTCATCGGCAAAACACACTGCTCCAAACTCTGAGCGCGAAAGCGGAGAGCAGACGGATGATTTCAAGTCGGACGACGCTCAGCCGGACGACGGAAATTCCGACGACAACAAGGACTTCATGTCTTCCCCCTCAGATTCTCAGGATCAAGATAACTCTCCTTTCCCCGAGTCTAATACAGCATCAGTACAGGACAGTAAAAACGATCTGGAGTTGCAGTCAAGAGAGGACCCGCCGCCACCTCCTAAAAATCCCCTTGATGAAACCGGCGCCCAGCAGTCGTCGCAATCGCTAGAAACAGAAGAGATAAACCCTCCGCAAGCTGACCCTGGCAGTACCAACGGGACAGTAGATGAAGCAGTATCTGCAGCAATAAGCGACACGGAAAGCTACAGTGCCGAAGAGACTGTAGAGGGTAAAAATCCTGAAGACATTCCTGAAAAACTTGCAACTGACGCACAACCGCCATACAACGAGAACGACACTGCAGCTTTGGAAAGTGAGGTGATAGCACAACTGTCGTCCTTCGACACAATTACCGACGGAAGTAGTGCAACTCTACCGGTATCCACCCACGGATCCGAAGACGATACACCACCCTCTCCACAACCAACATACAACTCAGTCACAGTAAACATGGATGAAATCACCAAAGAGGATAGCGGCGCCATAAATGGCGGCAAAGACATTGATCAGCTACCAATCATAGAAATACAGCCTACAGAGGGCGGGCCAGACAGACAAAAATGCTCTGCGGCACCACTATGCATGACAATGTTTTTTATTTGCATTGCCATCATCGTTGTCACGCTTGTCTTCTATTTTGTAGGTAAGTGTTGCTTAGCAACGAAACAGCTGATGACCAGTTACACATTTGAGAGATATATACCACGGCCTACCAGATACCATCAAAGCCCCGGTTTCGTGGGGAAATAGGGGTGGTGCGATTGAATTTCTGCCCATAAAGGGCATTCGAAAATCACCAAGAGCGCCATGCTGATCGGTAACAATCGACTCCAGTCGACATTGTTCGGCTGTGTGTTTCCTTGTAATACGTAGAGATTCGTGATTTAAGCTGCACAAAATTCCTTAATATATCCGAATCGTGCTAGCCTTCGATCTACTCCAAAATGTCTCCACGCTACCGAGTCTTTAATACACTGTGCATGGTGTAAACTGTCTTGTATAGAAAACAGTAGAAAATTAATGTTACTTAACAAATTACGATAAGAATAATGAACTGTATAAGTAACATACCAGTGAGAATCAGAGAATGGCTTGTATGGAATGGGAAATGGAGGCATAAAGTATTATCCAGAAGTTTTACGTTTGCACTAATTATAATTATAAGGCATCTTCCAATTAAGCTCTGGCAAAACCATGGCTTAATTTGAAAACATAATACTCTGCAAAGAAGCTTCTGGGTATCAATATGACAACAATAATCATTACTATGTTGTGGATCTAAAAAATAACCCTCTAGTGATTGGTTGAAAGAGTCTAAGGTCATTATATGTATTTTCAGCTATGTCTGAATGTTGGCATACATGAAGTACTATTTGCATCACTTCTGTGACGACATTTTGCAAATTGTATACTATTTGCAAATTACGTCACGAAGCAATACTGACATCGCGCACTGTTACTGCGTGACATGCAACACTTTCTATCAACAGTTGTGACGCCAAAAACAATTTTGACATAGCGCACTGCTTCGTTTCGTCACTCTGTGAAATAAACATTTTCGAATAAAACAATGATAACATTACAAAACAGTTCTGATATCGTGCGCTGCTGCAGGGTCAGTGTAGGGTCCCTTCACAGCATCGCATTCACCATACGACTTATCGCCTCGCATATTTTCCCCCATTTTCCCCTTTCTTTGTCCTTTGATTAAATTTTTGATCCAAAATATAAATACATTTATATTTATATTTATATCAAAAAATTGTAAAAATAGAATATAAAAATATCTATATATTTATATAAAAACTAAAACTAGATAGGCCTCGGTGCCTCCAGGAGAACCATTCACTCTGGGGCTGCGCCCCTCAGCATTGCTCAGTGAATAGTTCTGTGGAGTCACCTCTGCCCATAGTTTTAACCAGAAACTCTCAAGGCAAAGTATAATTACATTGTATATTATAATTTCCCATTGTATAGTACATTCTGTATTTCGTCATTCAGGAATGAACCGGTGAAAGACTTTTGTTTTCTAATAACAAGCTTTACCTTTGTTTTCTCATATCCCAGTGAGCAGTGAAAGCGCTTCTGACCAAGCAACCACAGAGGTTCCATACGGATTTACCAATATTCCTTGTAAGTATCACAACTTCTTACGAAACCTTTTTTAAGTTTTAGGGGGAATCTTTAAACCGAAAAAGGTTTTAGAGTTCGTAAAATAATTAATTCATTACTGATTCGTGAATACAATTCTTATCTAGTGGCTATTTTTACGAGCTGTTCTCTTATAAACTTTGTTATATATAATGGAATTTACATCTATATTTATTCAAGATACAATGTGCTGAAAATGAAAATGAGGAAACCCACAACACTTCACACAAATTTCAATAGTAAAGCTGCATTAGAATGTCTTAAGTGTACATATTTTCGTGATTATGCAGAGCATTTACATCATTTCATTTTTGTTCTCCCCTTTTCCTGTTTCATCCTCAAGAAACGTCCCGTAAAATCACTTCTAAAGCATTGGACTTATTAACAGTGCCATGCGTCCGGACGGTAACGAGACGGAGAGGAAATGAATGCATACCTACTGAAAACATCCCCCTCATCGCCTGTTGAACTTAGCGACAGTATATAGCTGGGGAACAACGTAATTGCTAGATAGGTGAAAGTTACGAAATGTTCCATCTCCTTCCATTTCATGTTGCTTAAAAAAGTAGGGCTACCTGAAGGCAAACTCCGTTTAATCATGATACAATATAGGCTAATTAATTGCGGTTCTCAGAATGAACTAGGCCTTTTCCTACAAGATCGTGAGATTAATGATTATCGTATGGTAATCATAGGAAAGACTTATTAAGCATGTCAGTGAACGGAAAGAGCATATTCCATAATAGAATGACCGTTTCATTTATTTGTTACATGCCTTTTGGCAAAATATAGCCGGCAAGAAATCAGGTGATGCTTATTTAGATATACACTACCATCTTTAATTGGTATACTCTGGACCAGTTAAAAAAATTGTCTGAAAAGAAAGAGTTATACTGCGGTTTAACGAGCACAACATTGAAAATTTTATTAACATTTGATGAAAATTTGAAAAAATATATATATATATATGCAATAGCGAAGTTATGCTGATTCATGCAGAACAGTTATCGAACAGTCTATTCCAACATGCCAAAGAGAGTGCCTGCTCATGTCATCACCTCACTAACATGCTGCTGTACCACTGATCGTGTAGACAACAAAACTGACCCCCCCCCCCCCCAAAAAAAAAAAAAAAAAAAAAAATCAAATTCTCCGTTCCGATAGTGTCATTGTTATTCCTGTCATGGCTGAAGAGGTGAAAAAATAATGATTACAGTCATGTACTTATATCAAAATCTGAGACTAAGGGGATAATGGCATTTGAACAGCTAGAAATTTTCAAGATTTTGTATACATGTAGGGCCTACTAACTATATGGCATGTTTTGAGGCGATGACATAACTCACTCATTTGCGTGTTCATATGAACTGTGCAAGGAGTGTTTCGTGAATATTAGCAAAACTTTGTAATTTCATAACTGTGTATCCATCCGATTTCGGGCAAATCGTCAATTTTGTGTCGATAGAATTTAATTCTTTCAAACATGTATCAGTGTATGTGCCCTGAAATTCCTCTTTAAAAGCAAAACTTACTACTGCGTGTCGTAAAAGTGAGCGATCCTATCTCTCTTTTGGATAGTAAAAATAGCCACTTGGACCCCTCATAAAACAAGAATAGAAATGGCGGCAGTTTACAGCTCCATGATGAAGAGCGTTCCTCTTAGGCCGCTTTTGACTATATAGTGGGTCGACTTTTTGGTGAGAAGCGCAAGCCTTTTTTTTTGGGGGGGGGGGGGGGGCGGTAGCGGCAATTTCTCTGGTGAGATAGGTACTTTACGCTGCGTTTACACAATAGTCATGTTCCCGGCAGCCACGGCAGCCCCGTTTGCCGGAAACGTAGTTCGACGTGGGTAGATGAGATTTTCTGTTTTTGGGTTTGTTTTTTTTTTTACCCTCCGTATTCTAGTCTTGTTTGTTCCAGTCCTCGCTGCGGTGAACATGTAGCTATCAGACGCTGATCTCACGGCGTCTGGTCAGGCTAGACTACACAAATATTTTCCATCACGTCCAACTACGAACTTTCAGACCGCCGTGAACAAAGCGGAATGGACGTGAGACAACGCGGTGGAACGGGATAGGCAAACGTGACAGTCTGTGATTGCCATGGATGCGGTGTCAAATTTTTAAACTGTCAAAAAAAAAAATGCCACGGCAATCCCGGTGCTAATGAGAAACCTTGTAGACCGTAATAAAACGGGCGTACGCAACAAAGCGCGACAGCACATAATACAGAGTGGCCCAGAATGAACGCAGGGAACACCCAAGATCTTTGATTTCAGCAATATTGTTGCAGATATGTAATTATTTTGCATGCTATTGTAAAGGTCATTTCTTTTTCCAATAGAATGACACCAGGTTCTTGAATTTCGGTGAATGCGTTATGATTTTAGGTCCATTTTTGTCAACCCTTGCAATTTTCAAAATGTGATGATTTTGCACTCTCAGAGATACCGAAACCAGCGAAAATTCGGCTTGCCATAGAGCCAGTTACGTTCACAATGTGTGGAATGTAGTTGTCATTGGTTACCATTTGTGAATGAGACGACCTGACGACAATAACACCGTCCGCCCCACATTCCGCACATTGTGAACGCTGCTGGTTCTATGGCAAGCCGAATTCTCGCTGGTTTCGCTATCTCTGAGATCTCTGAGAGTGCAAAATGATCACATTTTGACAATTGCAAGGGTTGACAAAGTTGTTCTAAAATCATAATGCATTGACCAAAATTAAAGAACTTGGTGTCATTATATTGGAAAAGGAATGGCCTTTCCAATAGTATGCAAAATAGTGACATGTTAGCAACAATACAGCTAAAATTAAAGATCTTAGGTGTTCCGTTCTTTTTGGGCCACCCTGTATAGGCCGTAACGAAGCTTGTAGGAGGTGACCGGCGTGGCCTAAAGGAACATGGCGTAAACGCAGCATCAGGTTCTTTACTTCTACAATGAAGACAGCAACATGGGCGTTATAATCAGACATGTAATGGGAAAAAAAGAAGAAAAACTTAATGTACACATTTGTGTTTCTGTGTGGGTGCATGTGTGTGTGTACCTCCTGTATATGTGAGGCAGTGTGTAAAATCCCCCCCCCCCATTCTTAGTTGTAAATTATTCCTGCTACTGATAATCAATTTACTGCATTTTGTCTCACAATGTTATGAACTACAAACGTATGGCACGATGCCAGGTGACGTTGTGTAGCCATCGAATGAGGCATGGCGGTCATGTATAGCCAAGCGTATGTGACATGGATACTATTTCGATTTTGTAGGCTAGCATTGTATCAATGTTGATAAGATACACGACTTTCTTCCAAGTTTACAGTTACATATATTTATTGCTTCAATGTACGTGTACATGTACATGTTTTTTTTTTTTATTTATGGTAAGAGATGTACATGTAGATGTAATACTTTTCTTTTTAACCTTTATGCCATAAATGTTCTATTTGATGTTTAGCGTTCTATTCTGGAATTGACATTTGAAAAAAGATACATTCTAATGTACTTTTCATAATGTTCCTGACATAAAGTAGAATTAAGATCTCATTTCAAAACAATAATCCATCCGTCTTGAAAGCTGAACGCCTGAATTCAGTACATTGTACACTGCATTGTAGATACAAACTGTAGCTATTCTGATTTGTTGTGAGGATTCCTGAATCTACAATACTCTCTTGATCCACAGAGCTACTTTAATCATTTTGCATGCTGGCCCTATGCAACCGAGAAAATGCACGATCAGGTTTGACAACACAGATATTCCGACTTTGCGAGGTGTTTCCCTGGCAACTATTCAACTACAGTACCATTTTGTACAGAACATCACAACACGTACATGTATGTGTCTTTCAGGTCTAATTGTTACTTCCACATGTCTTAATATGAGGCAACGAGTGAATCAATCACATCTGCCAAATGTGTACTGAATAAAATGAAAACTATTACTAAAATAGAAGTTACTGATGAGCAATCAGAAATGGGTAAACGCTCATTTTTATCCTAGATTTTAAGAGTATGTGTGTGTAGTAGTATTTGAAATTGTCAACATTAACTTCGCAATTTTGGAATCAAGTTTCATCACCCTTTCCCATTACTAACACAAACAGACAGACATACACACACCAATACATACATACACACACACTCCATTACAGTATATTATTCTCTGATGTTCCATATACCATGTGTGTACACATAGAGAAAGCAATACTGGAGAAGATACAACTTGATTTTCAATGTAATATGTCTGTGTATTCTAGTATATAGCAAGAACAATAACAAATCTGTACATTTTTGTATTTAAACAAATTCAGACAATGATATCATGTGCATGTTTACAAGACACTTATATGTTTATCAATGTTCATCTCTATCAGATGGTGCCTGACCAAGTATCAATCCACATTTTTTTTTTTTTAAACAGCAGAGAGAGAGAGAAAAGGAAAGAAATAATACATTTGAAGTGGGGAATACACTGGCATCGCCAAGCAGCAGCACTGCATAGAAGTGACTGTCCTTGTAAGCAGTATATAGCAACATGTATAAGAAGGTTTATCTACATGTAACTGACATTGTTATAAAACAAAAAGATTGACTATACACGTTCATGACATTAATAATAAACAGGTAATTCTCTACATAAACAGGTATCTCTCCTTGGCTAAGAAAGCAACATCTTTTTAATGGTATCATGGTACATATATTCAATTTGTACAACATTGAGGACTTGTACACACTGTCTGTAAAGCACCAAATTACAATAGTGTTACACGCCCTCTCTAGAGAATATTAACAATTACAGACTTCCAATCGAAGTTTTGTGACCTTGTAAAATATGAGGAAGACACACATGCTATCAGTTCTATAGACAAACAATTTGTTGCACATCTAGGCCCTACCTGACTATAAACTATTACCTCACTATAGATACTTCACATTTATACACTGTACCTTATTAAACAGCCTACTCCTTTCCCTCTCAAAAATGTCAAAATGATAAAGGTTGTCTTGAATCCATGTCTTTGACTTGTCATAATTAACTGGTCAACACAGATATCTCCTCAGTAGGCTTAAAACAATTACATTTCAACTTTAACAGAATACATGATTAAATATTTGTCTGCTGGACCAATCACTAGACACACCTATACTATAAGGTTGCAACTTTCAAGCAAACTGGTCAAGCATAATACATGTATGTACAGGTTGTACTAAAAATGTTGGCCAGTACAACAACAAAAAAAAAAAAAACAGTTTTATTGAATACAGTTCATGCATTATTACAACAGGACATGTCTTCAAGAAAATTGAAAGTTGACAAGTCCTTGTACATATGATGTTAGACTTCACACTAACCTTACATACAAAACTGTAGGTCGTGTATATAAATAGCAATGCACTCACAAAATCTGGCATGTGTGTAGATCAAAATATGAGCCTTGAGGGAAAGATTGAGTGTGGCATGGGATTTGACCCAATTGTGTATACCACAGCTGTATGTGGTATGAATTTGTGAATGACAATGTTCTTCATCACTGTAATTTCAAAAGATATACAAATCATATACACGTATCTTACAGGTTGACAACATTTAACCAGATTTGTAATGCATAATTGCGGTACTACAAAATGAACGTAAGAAAGCTACATGTATTTTTATACATGTACGTATAAGTATGTCGTCACTTGAGTAATAATATTCACAGCCTTCTGACAAAAAAATCTTATGCAATTGATTCACTTGTGCTGACTTACACCCAAATAAACCCATAAGAATCAATCCATATAGCCTGTTGCATGTGCTGGGACTAGCTTTACAATTTCTTTATGACAGGTGCCTGTCACAAGATTGACTCCCGAGTCATACAGCCCATTAGTTCGACACTAAGCTAACAAGGCCCACGAGACTGACACATTAAGTGCCGTGTTGTATCTCTCAAACTCGTGGGCTGTTTTTACCTAGTGTCAAACTCATGGGCTTTATTTGCCTAGTGTCGTACTCCTGGGCTTTATTCTCCTAGTGTGGAACTCATGGTCTTTATTTGTATAGTGTCGAACTCATGGGCTGTATGACTCCTGAGATGTACGACTCATGGACCTGTTTTCAATGTCAAACTCGTTGGCTGTATGACTCGTGGGTGTGTCGGTCTAGTTGGATGACCTCACTAACACTGCAAAGAAGAAGTATTACACACTGACTTATTGTAAGCAAAGTCATTCACAACCACATGGAACACTGTTTATGTTCATCAACCTTTGATTGTGGCAAGAGAGTTGCAAAAAGCTTTTAAAACAAAGCAGTATCACTTCTTGATATAAATTACAATACTGCATGCACAATTGGAATAATAAGTTGTACAACTACATATGTATGAATTACTGAAGCATCAAAATTTTGAATAAATACAGTAGACTTTATCCCTATCAGCCATTGAAAATGCTCCCATAGAGACCATACATGACTTTTATTTAACTCTACATTCTATAAGGGTAGTTCCTGCAAAATCTTTTCAGGTATTTTTTTGTCTCATGAAATGATAAAAACACTCTTCTCCAGGGTCACAAGGGTCATCCTTTAAACTACACCTGTAGAATAAAAATATTACTCGTACACGTTTGTACATACAGTATTTATCCAAAAATACCAGTGCAGTGTGCTACTTGATTTATAGCATATTATATTCATTCTTCTTTTTTTTGTTTTCTTCTGTTTTCAATTATACATGCTTTAACTCTGTATTCATTTGTGGATGCCCTGCTTCTGAACTCAATACTGGGATACAGTGTACATTTAAAATTGTAATATGTTTGCACTTTTTTTTTATAATGAAGGTTATATATAGTAAACATTAGTTATAAACATGGGCAGTTTAATGGAGGTTGATTACCATTTGACAGTGTTCATACTAACTACAAATGTTATCTCCCTCATCGAGATACTCTTTATTGGGTCTGACATGATAGGACCTGAAACTCTCATGAAGTAAATACCAAAATTAAAAGATAAATGTTAAAGTTTGATACATGTATAGGATGCAAACAGACAAATACATGTGAAATCATTTACTTCCTCTCAAAAACTTCTGTAATGCTTTTATGTTAAATCATAATGCATAAAACTGCGTGCCAACATGAAAATGTACAATTTTTCTGACAACAGAAAGTGTTTAAGCTTTAAAATATAAATTAAAAGAGTTGAATTCAGGTAATTCTGGCAAGAACAGTTGTCACTTTAAATTAATTTTACATTGATACTAACTATAACATCTTTGGATAATTGTTATGCCATCACTGCTGGGAAAGTATGAAAATTCTAGCATTCCGTCGCCTGGACCCAAAATTATTGCCACTGAAGTCTACAGTACTAAATTCGCTTATAACGAACACGGTTGTAGCGAAACATTCTTTATAACGAAATCTTTTCCAAGCGCCACTGACAAAGAAATGTGCTCCGTTATAACGAAATGCGGATCACCATCAGTGGAACAAGCATTTAGCCTACGCAGCGTCTCTGCGTGGAACGCTTCACATCACTCTGTGTTCGCTCCGTGTGTCACGCAGTTTCTGAGGGGAATTTGGGTTATTGTAATATTGTAATACAATAATCTGAAATTTGATAAGATTCGCTAGCTGTTCTGAAGGTGCTTTATTACGAAACACACAGATTCTGATATACCTAAATGTCAGTTAATTCAGAAATGAAATAGGGTTTGTTATTACAAACATTGTGGCGTTATGGCGAAGGTTTGTAATTTGTAAGGTTCGTCAATCCAACAATGAACTGTTTCGTATAACGAAGGTTCGTTAGTCCGAAAATGACAGGCATCTTCGTCATTCCAAACATTAATAAATCGGAATATGAAAAGAAATTCGTCAATCCAAAAGTGAAAAAAAAAGGTGAGTCCACTAACAAAACTTCGGGACTACACACCTTGTAATCTTCTTAAGATAACCAAACCTTTGAAATAACGAACCTTTCTGTTTTTGTTTATTCCATTAAGAAACCTTTTTCGAAATAACGAACCTTATCTTATTTTTGGATTAACGAACCATACGAACCTTCGGAATAGCGAACCTTTCTAATTTTAGATTAACAAACCTTTGGAATGATGAACCTTAGTTCACTTTCCGATCAATGAACCTTCAAAAAACGAACAATATATTTCTACCTGAATTATGAACTTTCAGAATAATGAATCTACAGAAGAGCAAAGCTTCAGATGAACTAACGTTTGGAATCCCAGGAATGGTGTATACCTTCGGAAGAAGGAGCCTTCGGAATAACAAACTTTAGTAATAACGAACCGTTGGAATACCGAACTGTACTAGTAATCGAACCCTCAACCATCACTTACTATACATGTATTTTCCAGCTAGGCATGAAAGTACAAACAACTTTATGCTCTCTTTAAGATATAATTTTTTAACAAGATTAAATAGATAACATCCAAGTTGACATAGTTTAAAGTGTATGATGAGAATTCAACAAACAGCATAATAATATGAGCGTAGTTTGCTTGTTTTTCATTATGCATGTATACTGAATTTGTTCGGTTATAACTAACAGATTTCGTTATAACGAAAAAAAACAACTGCTGGTCCCGAGCATTTCATTATATCAGGAGTGTGCTGTAGCAGTATTTAACATGAACGGTGGCCCAGGGTCACAACAAATTGGTGTAGGTCCACCAGTTTTATCTTATGGTGGCCAGCTGATTGGAATATTGAGATTGAAAATGGAATTCAGAATTGTTACTTTTACTTTGATTTTGGGCTTTTACATACCTTTATTTCGGGCTATTACATAAATTTATTTTATCTTATTTTATTCACTCTTTTCTTTTTGTCACCAAAGTTTCCGATTAAAAGATTTTAGTGGCCAAACGTGCCAGCAGACAAAAATGTTAGTGGGGAGCCCTGGTTATAACACATCTATTCAATAATTTTGATGAGAATCAATTCATAAAATCTGTAACATGGACACTGTATACAGTGCATTTTACATACTGGTGCATCTACAGCTGTACATTGAACACAAACTATAGAATCATATCATGCAATACAGGGCTGGCAGAGTTTTCAAGAGTGGAGAGGGGAGCACTTCCAAGTTTCATGAGCTATATAGGATGGTTGCTGCCATACTTGCTGGAAGTTTTCAAATCCTAGGATTCATTTTTTTTTCTCCACATACAAGTGTTTTCTGCCTGTTTTCCTTCCATCTACCATACTTTTGAACGTGCATTCATTGTTAAATGCACATGATTTTTTTGTAGAGTTGTCCATTTGATGAAATATTGCTGGACAGTGACAGTTGTATACTTGAGTAAAGCCTATCTATAAGAACATACACTGTATTACACTCATGAAACTTAACATTCGAGCCACTGTATGACTGAGTATGTGAATTGTTGTGTATTCAATGTTTGACTGTCATCTTTGCCTACTTTAGCTCCAAGGCACTTATTCCATAATCTTGATCATAGGATCACCATTTGTGAGCACAGCAAGTAAGAAAATGGAATGTAAGGTTCGTAATCCCACTTTTTATAGATTTAATACATTCAAAGCCTGAGCAGTAAATCTCAGACATGTAAAACAAAAATATATGTAGCAGCTACTAACCTCCTCTATATATAAAATCACTCAATTGGTCATCTTATATCTAACATAGAGTTTACATTGAAACATTCACATTACCCCCCCCCCCCTTTTCTGTTGCTGTTGTTTATGGGCACAGTGCACTCCCATTATAATAAACACAGTTATAGCGAAATTCCAAACTTACAACTAAGTAAAAATTCAGGGTGCAAGATTATCCACTCTGTTTATCCCCTTTGTTTACTAGTATTTGATCAGTTATAAAGAAATGTTGATACAAATAAAATAGAAAACTGCTGATCCCAAAGACTATGTTATGAAGGCAGTCCACTATACTGAAAAGCATTATGTAAGCAAAGATTTCCTATTGACCTGAGTGCATGGATAATCTATGCTCATCAAGGTGATGGTTAACAGTAAAGGACTTTCCACAGTCCTTGCATTTGAAGGGTCTCTCCCCTGTGTGCAGGCGATGATGGCACTGGAGGGAGTGCTTACTAGTAAACCCTTTCCCACAATACTCGCAGACATGAGGGCGATAACCCATATGACGTCGCTCATGCAAGGACAGAGAGTAAAGCGTTGCAAACCCTTTGCCACACAAGTTGCACTTGTGACTCAGCTCTGGTGGTCTGTGGATTCTGCCAATGTGATTCTGAAGCAGGCTCTTAAGGCGGAATCCCTTGTTACAAGGCTCACAACGAAAGGGTTTGGCATCAGTGTGTTCCACTTGATGATTGTTAAGAGCACTCTCTGATGAAAAGGTTCGCGGACAGAGCTGACATTTATATGGCCGGTCATTGGAGTGCTTTCGCATGTGAATTGTGTATCTGTTTTTGGTTTCAAAGTTTTTATGGCAAACACTGCACTGGTATTTTGATTTGTTTGTGTGTCTAAGCTTGACATGCGACAGTGCATATGCTCTTTTCAAAAATGTCTTTGGGCAGAATTTGCACTTGAATGGACGAGGTTTAGCAAAGTACTCTGTTTGGCAGCCTATCATATCTACAGGATCCTCAATGTCTTGTTCTGTTGAAGGTTGAACTTTAATCACTAATACTCCTTGTGATACCTGCTCATACCTTTTCCCTCTGAATGCCCTTTCATCCTCATCACTCTGATCTTCAAGAGATTTTCCATTATCCTCGTCACTGTCAGTTATTCCTAACCAACCATTCTCTTCCTTTTCTGATTCATATTGTTTCTCATCTCCCTGAGATATAGAGACATGTTCCCTGCCTGTTTTTCTTGAAGGATTTTTCTTATCTTCATTCTCTTTCATCAAACTAGGAAGAGCAGCTGAATCCGTCACACCACACTCATTCAACGGATATCTCTTATTAAATCTACGTTTTTTCCGTTCTCTTTTCAGTGCCCCCTTCAGATCACCATCCACTTCCTTACAAACCGTCTGATGAGCCACAACATCAAGCTCTTTCATGAAATGTTTGTTGCAAAACACACATATTCTGTACACTCCCCTCACCTGTATCCCATGAATAACACGGGAATGGCGAGTCCAGTTTGACAGGTGTGAGTACTGCTCTTTACACACCACACACTTGTAAGACAGCTCCACATGGGTCTTCTGATGACGAGTCAGGATTTGATTTGACTTGACAACAAGGCCACACGTGTCGCATGTGAATCCTTCCTGAACAGTAGCATGGAAGAGCCGGTGGGCATTCAACCTCCCCTGGGTGTGAAATACCTTGCCACATGTGCGGCACACATAATTGGATTCAGGTCCCTCCTGACCCAACACCCTGTCACTGCTAGTTTTAGTTTTGCTTGCATTAGGAGTCCTTTGTATCGGAGACGAGGAAATTTGAATTTTCTCACTGATTTGACTGCCTTGTGAAAGGGGCTTCCCTGGTACAGTGATGGCTCCATCATTCCTGTTTGGGTGTACCAGTCCCAGTAAATCTGATGAAGAACTTGATATGCAGAGAATGTCATTCACTTTGCTGAAAGCATTATCTTCCTGAACCATGTCTGTCGGAGTTTGACACTCTGAAACTTGGTTGTGGGTAAACTTCATGTGTCTCAGCATACTCTTGGATGTTTTACATCTTGCAGGACATCTGATGCAATCAAACCTGTCTGCATCTGTATAATGCAAAAGAAAAGCAGATGTACCAACATGCAAACATAGGGATCTAAACTTTTTATAAAGTAGAGATGGCACATTGAATTTATACCCCTTACATTTTTATAAAAACTAAACCAAATAATGCAAACACCTACAACAAAAGGTAGAGTTTATGATTTAGAATTGTTCATGTGTATTTGGGTAAAGTAGAATAGGGAAATGTTCTGGTACTTTTTTCTTTTTCTCTTTTTGAGAAGCATGTCATACATACCTTGCATACCATCGTTCATATCTCATTACTCTTGGTTCACAGGAAATCGTTGAGCCTGCGATGACTGAATGCAAACTCACTATGGATAATTAACATGTTACTTCATCATGGACATGAAATGATAACCCTGAGCTCATCAGTCTAATCCATCAATCTCTCATGATAAGAGCTCACAGAGCAACGATGAGAAACTCAAGGGGGGGGGGGGGGAGTACGTGCTAGCAACACTCTGCATTAATGTAAGAATGGTGGTTTACTACATGGTATATGTAGTTTGCATCATTACAAGCTATTGAGTGTCCCTCTTTTTTCCAGTTCTCATTACGTCAGCCTATCACACAACCATTAGCAAAAGGAGCTTGTGCAACATCCCTGTACAAGTAGGTTATGTGGTGAAAATGGAAACACTAAATGTCTTATGATGTAATTGGTGACCACTCATAAGATCACTGCAATTTGATTGTTGTGTAAGTTTTGGTATAGACCGATTCGATTTCGATGACCTATTCACCTACCGCCGCTAGCAGTGCTATATAGGTCGCCATAGCTGGGGGCCAACTGGGGCTTCCAGCGAGCCAGTAGCTACGCAGCGAGTTGCACTGGCTGCTCAGCAGCCTAGCATACCCATCGCGCATATTAAGCTGGGCGCGGCCGCTGCGCTAGAATAATATTGTGATTGCTTACTCACTGTGGAAAAGTCATTCAGCAGCATTTAATGCCTTTCTTTTGGACAAATTGAGTGATTCAGACATATTGATTTACAATGAAAGCTTCAAAGGAAGGACCAGGAAAAACATATTGTGCAGTTGTTGGGTACACAAATAACAGAAAACCGGAAATGGAAGCTGCACATCAGTGTGTGAAATTCATTCACCACTGACGCATGATAAATATATTATACACTTAAGAGACAATTACTGTATACGCTGTTATATTCGCGAGGGTTTTATTTTCGCGAATATCGCGAGCTTCAGGCTGATCGCGAAATTAAAGGTTTATTGCTGCTTGGTCTATTCCCACTTGGTCTAATCAACAGTTGGGCTAACATCATTCGGGCTAAACCCATTTGGTCCACTTCTCACTTGGTCTACTTGCCACATGGTCTAAGAACCAGTTGGTCTAATGACCACTAGGGCTAATCGTCATGTTGTCTAATTTCCATTTAGTCTAATTGTCAGTTGGTATAATGTATTTTTTTTTGCCACTAGGTCTAATTGCACTTGGTCTAATATCAGTTCGTCTAATGTTCAGTTGGTCTAACACCAGTTGGTCTATTGCCAGTTGGTCTTTTCCCACTTGGTCTAATAACCAGTTGGGCTAATTCTCACTTGGTTTATTTTCATTTAGTCTAATAGCCACTTGGTCTAATTGCCAGTTCGTCTAATCATCCCACTTTGGCTAATGACGAGTGGGTCTAATGACCAGTTGGGCTACCACAGACTCTAGGCTACTGAGTCTAGGTGTCGATCAATATGCATTAATGTGATACATTTTGTTTCACTTTATGAATCATTTCTGGCTATTTGCATCCTTTCATTTGTACATTTTCACAGTCTCCATGCATCCCCATTTTTCATTCCCGATTTCTAAGCAATCTTTAACATTCCTTAACTACGGTATCTTAAATTCCTTTCAACCTTCTTATTTCATTTCAGTGATATTCTGACCTCAATCTTGTCAATCTCTTGCATATCTCAACTGGCTCTCTTGCTGTCTTCTCTTGTTTACAACTTTCAGAATTGTGACATTTAATTGTGACAACAAATAATGACACACAAACAAAAAATTACGAAACTAAGTTTTATTTCGTTTTATTTCATTCAGCAACTCATAAATCTTGGACTGTGTAACTCTATCCCCAACGTCGCTCAACATGTCCACCATGCCTGTCCACGCACATCTGTGCTCTACCCCTCATGGCCCCTACTAGGAAAACTCTTTGCTGTGTTGTTACCTGCATGGTCAGGCATGCAAGTGAAAGCTTGTACATAAAACCGTATTCATTCTCATTGAGAAATTTGGTGAAAGAATAAAATGCTAATGAGCTCTCCCTTCGTTAACAAACGTTGCAGCATCCTTTCAAATCTTGATGACCATTTATATTGTGCAACTTGATTTTGACATTCAAATTATAAACTCTCCTTGCTCGTCAATGCATACAATTGTACACTTTAAAGTGTCATATTAAAAAGTCAAGGAAGATATAAACTTTATGATGATATATATTATATGACATGAATTGTTCTATTTTACTGGGAAAATAACTGACAATCCGGTTTCCTTTTTATTGGGACGCAATGTATATTTAAGCATGTGGTTCCGTCGAAAACAATTTATAAAGTGCAATTATATACCATTTTGGATGCTCTGAAATACAAGTTTTATAGACAGATTTTTGCAAAAGTCCCTAGTGTGTGGAAAGGGGATACCCCCCTCTCGCACCCTCCCCTGCTCAACTCTGCAATGATGAATTGTGTATTAGGTGGCTGTAAGATGGCTGTACAAATTGTAAGATTAAAAACACACGCATGTGTATGTATCATATATAAGGGTTGTTAACACTTCCTGTTTTTAAATCCATGGTTATGTTTCTTATTTAGACCAAGTGGCACTAAGTGAGAATTAGACGAAATGAAAATTAGACCAAGTGGTAATTAGACTAAGTGGTAATTAGACCAAATGACAATTAGACGAAATGGAAATTGGACTAAGTGATATGTAGACCAAGTGGTAATAGCCGAAATGGGTGTAGCCCAAATGAATATTACATACTGTAGACCAAGTGGCATGTAGACGAAGTGAATATTAGACCATGTGGAAATAACACGAAGTGGAAATTAGACGTAGTGGCAATTAGCCGAAGTGGAAATTAGACCAAGTGGTGTTAGACTAACTGAGAATTAGACTAAGTGGTATTAGCCGAACTGGTCATTAGACGAACTGGATACTAGACCAAGTGGAAATTAGACAAAATGGTAAATAGACGAAGTGGTTGTAGCCCAATTGGGTTTAGCCCGAATGGTTTTAGCCCACCTGGTGATTAGACCAAGTGGTAATAGCCCAACCGATAATTTACCAACTTAAAGACAAGCAAAAATTACCCCGACGTACCTTATGTACAAATTGATGACAAAATGCATCCAACGCTGGCAGTATCAATCGCCAATTTCAAAACATGCGAAAATGCCACTGATACAGTGATTCGCGAAAATATTGGCGTATACTGTAAGTGAAATACAACGGAAAAAAAATGCACAGATTTCGAAACAAACTTTGGCCTATGCCTACTAGATTCTCTATTTAATTGGGCTATCACTGCATATTCATAAAATATATTGTTCATTTTAGAAGACAAGTTCAGATCAAAGATGTTGATAATTCACAGATTTCTTTTTTATGCTTGGTGCAATACTTACCAAAGGTAGAATACACTTCCTGGCTATACTATATATTATTATGACAGACATTTTACAGCCTTCACTATAGCTAAATACATGTTTCAAGATGCGTTAAATTCTTATATTGTTTTCACTTATTCACTAAGTGTTCAGCATTGAATTGACCATATTCAATTTTGGCCTGGAACTCTGAATTTGAATTAATTTTTGATAAAGTGACACTTATAAATATTAAACCATGAATGGTGGCAAACATCCGCTACATAATAATATTAAGAAAGTTTGATTTAAAAATCACTTTTGTAGATTATAATGTTAGGCATTCGCGCGATGCTATGCAAAGTTAGTTAGACCTAAAACAGTAGAAGTTTTGGTTATTGACATCAGGCGACGTAAATTAAGTTTATACGGCTTAGAAACGCCTAGACTTGTCTTCTGTTTCATTTACTTAGTGAAGCTCGCCTGAAGTTAGCAACAACCGAAAATGATATAGGATGTAGGGTTCTAGAAGTCAATAGGTCTAGATCTAGTCTGGACTCTTGCCTAGAATTCTAGACAAGATCTAAAAAACGCTGGCCCGAGTAAAGGCAAAAGCCTAAAACGGTTTAAGTTAACGGATAAGTTGCTATTTATAGCATCATATCTATAGCTCAAGATTCCATCTGATTCATAATTTGTATTTAATTATATCAGTTAAGTTCTCAACAGTCTAGGCTTACTAGCAAGACGACTGACTGCCTGCGCCTAGCCATAGTTCTCCCCATCCCAGCGGTTTTTATCATCTTACACAAATGTAAATATATGGAGCTTACACGCGAGTACCCAAGTCATTGCAAAAGAAATAGAATCTACAAACACTCCCGGATCGTACCGATATTTACCTTGAAATTCACTAGTTTTGGCTACAGCCTTACATGTATGTCATCTACCCATTCGCTCATAGTCAGAATAAGTTGTTTATTTTGTTTTTTTAATTAGCTAGCGAAAAAAAAGTAGACTCTAATTGTCACAAAGCCAGATGCGTCGATCGCTATCCAAAGATAGCTAGCTGGCTGGCTGGCGCCGCGTGGTAAAAGCACTGGCTGCCGCTAGCACACTTGCCACGCACGCAAGGCGCTTGCCCACCCGGCCTGGATGGCCCCCAGTTATGGCGTCGCCTTAAGAGGGCACACTTCCATGAACAGTCGCTCGGTCTACAGGTATTTCGGCAAGGATCTCATGAGCTAGGAAACTGACCACAAATTAGTCCACTCCCTTGACATTTTAGATGTAATGCCCAAAAAGTTCATGTTAAATCAGCAATAGCACTGACATTGGCACACATTTGCAAAATATAAAAAGACTTTTGAATCTGTACAGGATATTTCAAGGTCAACAGATATGATGTATGGACTGAGATGGACAGATACACATGTCAGTCATGAGAAAAATATCATGAAGCTATTGGAAAATATCCAAACCACAACAGAAAAAAGAAATATTACAATGGTCACTAACAATGACATATTGACAAGTCAATCATTGGTATAACATGCCTTGGTCATAGAAGAGATTTTCCAGGCCCTCCTGGCAGCCGATCCTCTCCAGATACTCATCAGAATAGAAGACTTTTAGCTCCTCCCCTGGCTGGATAAGGTTAAGCGTCCTGAAGTAGATATCACCATATGACTGGAAGGCTTCCATGTTCTGCTCTTCCCTAGTGCAAGCAAAGCCAATGTGGACCATCCAGTTGTGAGGGTCTTGCTTGGCATCAATGTAATGCATTACTCTCCCTCTCACACATATCTGCAAAGAAGATTCAATGTGAAAGAGCCTTGAGGTCATTACATTCAGCAGCTTTGACAGTAAATGTGTACTGCATTGTATAAAAGAATGTTCACACTCAAACTTTCATTCTCAAACTGTTAACCTATTCCTTACAGTGGTATACCAGGTTACCGTCACGTCAACTGATATACAGAAACCTGGTACACCAGGTTCCTCAAATGTAGACAAGAGTGTCTGCATTTGTGATCTCAATTCATGTTTTCGCATGTTATATTGCCCAGAAACATGACTTTGATTGAAAGATTAAAGTTTAGTAAATATCAATATCTGTTATCTCTCTGTTTCAAAACTGCAGGTATTTTGTCCAAATCTTTTCAAACATAGTAGTGTGCTTGTTTGCTACAAAACTTGTATGCAGAAGTATGTAGCTACCAAGGCTGGGATCATTACATTTTGACGTTTGGACGTGGACTTACTTATTGTGCATAACAAAACTGTTCACTAGCCCATCAGTGCATGCTCTATTCATACTTCATAGTAGATCGATAATCTATGTTATTTGATGGCTTATGAAGTAGACCATGTAAAGGAGATGCATGCAACACATGACTACTTTTGCACACATGGATAACAAACCTGTCCATTCTCTGTCAACCTGCAAAACAGAATCTTGTTTGAGGGCATTGAAGACTCATAGAGAATTGCGGGAGGGCCCAGTTAATATTCCACAGGGCAGTGTCTTTGTTTCCTTAATACCAATCTCATATTTCAAGGATACATTTGTTACAATTGAATGTCTCTTGGAAAATGTCATCAATACATCCTCTACACACCAAAATGCTAGCAAAATCTACTCACAAATTTACAATATTGGCTTTACAAAAACAAACAAATGAATGTAAGCAAAACATAACTTTGCTCATCCTGCCTTTGTAGGTAATGTAATTGGTTGGTAAAGTACATTTTGTATACATGTCTATAGATCTCCAATCACTCTTTGGGTGGTGTATGGCTTTCCTATCTCTGATTTCATTCACAACATACAGTGTATTTCTTGTCTTGGAAGACGAACACACCCTCTGCAATATTTCACACACACATTTGCACACTATCGGCATTTCTGTACAGCCAGATACCATTACCATATACAACACACACCTCCCATGATGAGTCAACCTTCCTGCCAACCACCTCATCAAGGAGTGCACCTGTGTAGGGACCATACACTTCTCCTGGAGCGACAACTCTCTGGGCAACCACTCCAGTCGTGGTCACACCTTCTGGATCCCCACAGACATAGCTGAAGTCGGGTGGAAGAGGACTATCGGGTTTTGAGACTGGATAACGATCCATCGCTTCACTGATTTCCATGTTGTGTGTTGATGGCTGTTCATGAACCTTATGAATAGCTGTAAAAAGGGGAAAAAAAAGATGAAAACACTACATAAATCTACCAGACTCAGTGTTGGAACATTCAATCCATCCACCATGTGAATAAATGTAGGGATACTCTGTTTGATGTACAATACCTGTACCCCGGTATGTGATATCAATTGATACAATTCATAAGATATTCCATCCCTAGAGTATCGACGTGAACGTTCAGATATGATTCCAGTGTTTTTGCATGGTATGGAAGACTTTGATCCAGCTGTTCTCTTTGTCATCAATGATCATGTTACACGCGGTCACAAGTTGAAGTTGTATAAAGGAAGGTGTCGAACAAGTAAAAGGTTGAAGTGTTTCAGTCAGAGAGTAGTAAATACTTGGAATAGCCTTTGTGCAGATGCTGTCGAGGCAACATCTGTCAATAGCTTCAAGTCCAAGCTCAATTATCACTGGAAGCAGAAGCATAACAAATTTCATCCAGATTGCATTGACTGATATTTCCGTGGATACAGTACAACACATGGATCTCCTAATGCTCAGGATTAAATCATTTGAACGGCCCTCTACAAGCTTTCAACTTACTGGGCGTCATCGTAGGTACATGTACATGTAATTCAGGTAATTCAGGTAATATTGATATGATATTTGATGCCTACCTTGTACAAGCAACTCCTATTATAATAAAATCCTCAGACAGATAGTTTTCTTCTTTTTTTTTTTACATTAAAAAAAAAAATTGCTATAGCCACACTTTACATGAAGTCCAAAGATATGGTGATGACAATTTTTGGATCTGAATTCTTACTTTGTTGTAACAAGAATTTCACTATATGAATGACCTAACTGTATTCACTGTTTAGTGTGTTACATGTGCCAACCACTCGACAGGACTCTTCTTATCAAGCTGGTCTATGCCGTATCCTGCCTTTGAGCATGGGCAAACCTCCAAACAATACGTTAACTGCCTACATTGTATCACTGAAACACCAATTGCCCTAGTAGAGGACCCAATTTCTTGCCATTTTTTTTATTTGACATGAAAGCAAAATTGATTAGTTCTTGTCACAAAATTCTCAACATTGATGACTTACATGACATTTGAAAACTTTGCAAAATAAACTAGTTTCTGTACTGATTTACTTGAACTTGTGATGAACACACAAGTAAAGTGGGTTTCGCATTTATGCTTTTGTTAATAAATGTGGATATATTGCAAACTGAGGTTGTTCTCCATCCAAGTCATCCTGTTTAAGCCGGTTAATGGAAGGAAGGCAGAGTTTTAATGAATGTGATTACAATACCTAAAACATAATTAGGATGATTCAAGGAGAAAGATTGGTGCAAAGTACCATTTCTAATCAAAAAAAGTGCTGAATCAAAACATCACATAAAAAGTTTAATAAATATTCACTTAAAAACAACATTTAATTTATTTAGACCGGAGAGATAGCTTCAACTGAAATATAATCAAGGACAATAAAACAAACAAACAAAATGAAATCAGCCCTGAGCCAACAAACCTGCACCAGTCTCTGCTCTGTAGCAAATTTACTAGAGGGGCAAAGATTGAGATGACTTACGCTGCTGGACTGGATCTGATATCTGCAGCAATCCTGTAAGTGTTGCGCTGCGCTGCTTCTATACTCGACTACAGGCTGACTGGTACGGTCCTAGCACATCATGGAAACTATATGTTGCCCCATGTACTGGATATCGTGTATGTGTATTAAACGTTCCGACCACAAACATCACATCCACACACACGACATCGCGACAGAGCTCAGAGCAGAGGAATTAATCAGGTTTTGAATCGCGATGCCCAAATCGATTTTTTTTTTTTTAACCAGTGTGCATCCACCACACAATTAGACAAAATTGATCACAATCTGTATTTCAAACTAGGCAAGCCTAAGCGGTGTTCGTTCGGAGTGTGAACCTGACCGTTCGACTTGCGAAAGAATTCCCTTTGTTCACACGTATTGTACGCTCGTGGTATACCGTAGTAATTATACACTGTGATTGAGTGCTATACAGTATACACTGTGATTGAGGACTGTATACTGCATTCACACTCCAGTTATGGTACAACCACAGTACTATAGACTCTACATTGAGCACTTGCACAGAGCCAGTGAGGGAGGGGGGGGGGGAGGGAGAATGATGGGGATAAGAAAGGTTTAGAGCTGGAGGAATGTAGATGACTGGAGTCAGGACATGATTATGCTAATTGGGTGCACACATTCTAGGTAGTAGCCTATAGGCCTATGGTGGAAGGTATACCCGGTAGATTAAGTCTATAAGATATAGTTTTGGTTGAGACCTAATTTCAGGTTTCTAACATTTTTTTTTTTTTTTCGGTGAGATAATGAGAAACTTCTTATGAAATATGAAGGAGCATGCAATTCCATCAGGAATTCAACGTTTATTTTATGAAAATTGGTTTTGAAATGGCCGAGATATCCAAAACAGAGTGATTCTAATAAAGTGTGGGACCCACCTTTTATTACGATCGCTTTGTTCTACTTTGTTTTTGGATGTTTCAGTCACTCCAAACCCGATTTTCATCAAATAAAATTTGAATTCCTCTTAAAATGGTATGCTGTGTACTATTTCATAAGTGTTTTCTTGGTATCTCGCAAAAAGTTGGTACAGCCCAATTCTCATCTCCACCAATACTGCATGTACCATCCCTTTAATTATTGTTAATAATTGTTAATTATTGTTAGAACAAAATCAATTCGCTTATCCTACTTGTATAGTGCATCGTCAAAATACCATTGAAAATGAGTCCTCTGTATATTAAACTTGATTTGGGTTTATGTTGACCATAAGCATTTAGATTATCATTATATCACGTGAAGGCGATTAATTAATGACATTATCGTGCAAAGGCAATCGTAATTACTATATACAGTGACTTTAAAGGTATTAGCCCACATTTGTAAACCTGCAGCAATTGGTCTCATAGTTAGCATGGAGTTTGGGTATGATTGCAGTAACACCTGTGCAAAATTTCGTTCCAATTAGTCCATTACTTTCATAAAAATAAATGAAAATGCACCGTAATCCGTATGCATGCGTATACACGCTCGCTATAGCTCCGGTCCACGTACGTGTTACATGTTCAATGTACGTAGCTATAGCCCGCGCTCGTAATTCGATTTTGGGTCGGGTTGACCCGGTTTGAAAATTGATTTTATGAACGATGATTTTCTCTCTTTCATCGAATGGTATAGACAAAGAGCGACAGGTGAGGTATGTTACTGTTATAACTTGTACTTGAAGTCATATTGGACCTGTTTTATGCAGTTTTGATTTTCGTGGGTTTGCAAATGTGGGCTAGTACCTTTAAACTCATTTGGCTGTCCTGCATTTCAACATTTCTAGCTAGATGTCCTTTATTCTTCCAACAAATTTTGTCTATTTCAATGTCATTTCAAAGCTTCTTCCGGCCAGGGTATCTTCACAAGATACCAGCAGCATAAGTTATGTACGGAAGATTATGTCACACATCCTGAGAAAATAACTAAAAACCGATCAACAGTACGCCCACTTTCTCCTCTCAAACAAGGCAGAAGACGTCTTAGCACCTCTTTGTTGATGTCTCGTGCGCGTGTGGATGGCTTAAGCATTTCAGCATCGGTTAATTGCCGCTATTAAGGGCGAAATTGCCCAGCTCTATGAGCAAAGATGGTGTGGAAACAAGACCCCGAACCCGTACAATCCCACAATAATTTGTAGGCAATGTTTCATTTTCTTTCGCACATTCACTTTTTGACCCATTAGGTTTCACAGTAAGGCAGGTCCCAATGCATTTACTCCAATTCGTATCACTCCGCAAATGAAATTTGTAAGATCGCAACAGCTGATCTATAATTTAACAAACATACAGGGTAGTGTACCAAGAGTACTTAATTTGATTGCTAAATTACAAATACAAATTGCAATTGCGATTCCAATTATATCGTTCGTTCACACAGTCGTGAAATGCTTCACTCTAAAAAATTCCGGGTCAGAACTGACCCGGAACCGGGTCCGTTGGGGTCACACCCCGTTCCAGGTCAAAAATGACTTGGAATTTGGTCATGAAGACCCGGAATTGAGTCACAGAGGTGACCCAATTCATGACTCTGAATGGGGCCATATCTGACCCCGTTCCTTATCAATCTGACCCGGAACGGGGTGTGACCCCAACGGACCCTATTCGGGTCATTCTGCGGTTTCGAATTTCAGAGCGAGGAGGTACGTGTGAAAGCTATACTACAGCATTGGCATCAGAATCGCATAGGGTGATTTTAGTCGTATGTAACTTCAGTCAGGTGTGAAAGTACGGTCCAGAGATGCTTTTCAATTACATTTTGCCAGAATTACGGAGCAAAACAACCGTGTGAACGTAAATTGACCTAAAATCCTGGGTTTTTGTTGGGGTTAGGGGGTTGGGCGGAGATTACGATGACTTTATTTGTTTTAAAATCTTTGTTTTTATTAGTGTATGTACGCCAGTGTTCAACAATGCTAAGACAAGTTTATGCACACATTTAAAAAATATTATCCTCCCCAGCTCATCGCCTTGAATACTAATCTTTATTATGCTTACACTTTAAATATAAACACAAATACTATATTTTACCAAAAGTGTACACCATACCTGACTAGATCTTCAGGTCTGAAAATACAAAATCCCCCTCGAATGAGAGGAGGTAACACCTCCCACACCCTCCCCCTTATAATTCCTTACATTATATATTTCCTTTACTTTTCTGTGGAAACAAAAATGAATATTTCACCATATTTCGTATGGGAGGGAGTACTTTACATTTTTCTTATTATTTTGATAGGAACAACAGTTGAATGTCTACGAAAAGTGTGCACTCTCTCGCGATAGGAGCTAGGGGGCCCATTCTCCTCCCACATCCTCCACCCGCGCACTTCTCTGAAAATATTTTGTCATTTCTTTTTTTGATAGAAACAAAAATTGTCATGTTCCTGACCATGTTCCAACCACCTTATCATAACCACGTTTCCGGCCACCGTGGACAAATCGGGATGGACGTGAAACAACGCGGTGAGACGGGGTATAGGCAAACATGACAGGCCGTGATTGCCGTGGATGCCGTGTCAGATCTTAAACTGTCAAAAAATTACCACGGCAGTCCCGGTGCTAATGAGGAATCATGTATGATGTATGATAAAATGGGGTGAATGCAACGAAACACGACGGAACGTAATAGGCCGTAACAAAAAATTGAGACGGTACATAGCGGGACGCGACGGAAAATATTTATAGCCTATAGCCTGACCAAACACCGTGAGAACAGCATCTGATCGCTATAACAATGTTCACCGGGGCAAGGACTACAACGAACAAGACTAGAGTGTGAAGGGATAAAACAGGAGAATGTATTATTTACCCACGGCGAACTACGTTTACAAATGGGGTTGCAGTGGCTGCCGGGTAGGTTCTTTTGATTGGATATCAGTTGGAAGTACTGTCATAAAGTCATGTTCCATTGTTATGAATCTTGGAGTGTGTTTTGACACACATCTGAACAAGAAAGCACACATCACAAATGTTTATAAATCATGATACCATGATTTTTTATGACAGTAATTATACAATCTTATAGATGCATTAGGAAATATTTTGATGAGAATAGTATGAAAGTGTTCGTTCAAGCATGTATTGTTAGTAAACTGATTTATTGCAATGGGCTACTCTATGGACTCTGTGATTCTCAAGTTGGGCGCCTGCAGCGAGTCCAAAACTCCTGCGCAAGACTTATCTGTAAGAAACCCAGGTTCTCAAGGATTACTCCTCTTGTGAAAGACCTACACTGGCTTCCGATTCGTAAACGAATGATTGTTAAAGATTTTGTTGATTGTGTATAAGTCACTCATCGGTCAAGTCCCCTGTTACATATATCTGAATTATTAGTACTTAAATCTCATAGACATACTAATAATTTGCGCAATTTCAAGGACACTCTTCTCTTACAAATTCCAACACGAAAAACAAAAGTAACATTGAGAGACAAAGCATTTGCCTGTGCAGCTCCCTAACTCTGGAATGATCTACCATTATAGAAGTCAGGAAATCCCAAATTGTAGCAGTCTTTAAATCACGTAAAAAAACACATCTTTTCATTTCAACGTTCATGATCACCAAGCACATCAGAACCTTTTGCAGCGCAGAAGAATATGTCTATTTAATGGTTTTTGCGCTTTATAAATTGATAATTGATTGATCGATAATAATATTATATTGTATCATATTATATTATATTATACATTATATTATATTATATTATACATTATATTATATTATATTATATCATATTATATCATATTATATCATATTATATTATATTATATATTATATTATATTATATTACTATATTATATTATATTATATTATATTATATTATACACATGGTGTAAACGCAGCTGTAGTTTGACCGAGAAGGTCGATTGTTGGCATTAATTGCATACAATAACTGCAACCCACTCCGTCTGTCAAAAATCAAATTGAATATGTGTTCGAACAGATTTGGTATTTCACATGTTGACTTTTCAACGTAAACTTGACAATTGACTATCCCAACTTCACCCTCCTCATCCAAAACTGCTTCGTTCTCAACGTGGTCACTTATAAATTCCAATGTTTTACACCACCTTGTCAATCAATAGTATAGATCAATGCCATCAGTGCTTTGAACTTCAGGTGGGTTAAATCGGGGGTATATACCATAAGCCCCAGTAACGGGGATCAGCCCGGATCTAATCCTGGGTGATCCGGGGAGAGATGCTTTTTGACGCCTTGGACATCCATGGACATCCGGGAGGCCAACGGGGCAACTTACGGAGGTCAAAAATATCCGACGTCATCCGGGGACTGCCGTGTCGGCCGAGCAATCCACGATGGTCCGTATGGCTGCCGTGTACCTGCCGTGTTGATCGTGTAGCTGCCGTGTTGGTCCGTGTAGACGCCGCGCTCCTCCGGCATGGACCGTGTAGTTGCCAGGTGGGTACGGCATGGTCCGTGTAAGCACCGTGTAGATGCCGTGTAGATGCCGTGCTGTTCAGACCCTATCCGTGTAGCTGCCGTGTTGATACCGTGTGCACACAGTCATTAACGCTTGTTGACGCTCCATCCGGGGCGAAACTATCCCGGAACTGCCCGTATCATCGTGTATAGATCCGTGAGGATCCTTGCTTATATGTGACTGGGGCTTTATACTTTATCCTTTTTCGTTTAATAGACCGGTTTAATAATTATGCATTCAAATGTATGTATGACACTTCCTCTGAAACTGTAACGAACTGTTGTTGTTTTTCACCTTTATCGGACAATTATGTTCCAAGCATTATATCCAGTTTGCAAACATTAGCTCTTTCCATGCCGGGCAAACCCCTCTCAAACCTTGGGGTATCATTACCAACATATTGCTATAGCATCCTTTCCTACCTATATGTTTATTTATGTATAATGTTTCTTGACTATGTCGCCAGAATTCTATTTTTATGTGAATTTGCTGACTCGCCGTTCTCTCCCGGATTTGTTTGTGCTTCACTTCTAAAATATTTTATCCTTTTTTTCAAACCTCGCCAATAATATGCCTTCAACAACTGTTTAAGTTCTGATTCATCCAGGTAACGTTAAAAAAAGGTGCAAAAATTAAATCGATACATCTGGCCTTACTGTTTTTAATTCCGACAACGGTTTCACGTCTGATCCTTGACTCTTCAACAGCCGTCTGATCTGGCGGCAGGAAGCCAGGCGTCACGTCGTTGCCAATTCGCGGAGACGTAATACCGACGTCATTTCGGAGTCAGTCGGTCTTCGAGGAATTCTCCGGATTACAGAGTTGTACACTAGGGAGAGGTTGTGTCACAGTTAAGGGTGGGGTTGACGTTGACAGAGTTGACGTAGACTACTTCCCGGACCAGCCTCTCGAACCATCGAGGCTCCTTTGTCTTTGAAGCTGTTCATGAATGTCTTCAGGTGGGAGAAGATGGCGAATAGTTGCCCAATGTACATGGTCTTCAACGTTGATATAATCGCTTCTGTAGCGGCTGCTTGATTTCACCATTATAGTTCTCTTGCCAACCTCTCCTTGACACTGAATAGCGTAGACGACTTTGTTTGTGTCATCTTTGCCGGATAGGCCCACCGTAAAGGAAACGGGCGATATTTTGCTCATCCGTTGTTCAAATCGTCAATCCGATGGACAAATTGTAAAGTTTCCGTTGTAGAGGAGCGTGCAGGCACTGTCTACGGACCGAGCAAAACGAACAAACAGCGTATACCTTAGGCGATTGTGTACAAGACAGTGGACCTTGCG